>NC_137625.1:18148837-18156337 GCF_963280865.1 Gymnoscopelus braueri
ATGCTTGATTGTCAGTGTCACTTTCTTCAGCAAAGAGTAGAATTGGACTGAAGAAGCAACATTGTCAAATGGTGTAACTGGGTTGTGTTAATTGAACCAGTATCTTATATATCTACAAGAAAACTGTGGACTAATTGAAACATGGAATAAAACATATTTTCTTTTGAGTTGAACAATAAACAATAACCTATTGTTAAAAAAAAGGTAATTAAAGCAGCCTAGATATCGTCTCTGTCGAGGATTCAAATTCAAAAGTAGCAAAAGTAGCAGATCTACAAGCTCAAAATGCTTTGCGCCACGTTTCGAGCTTGTGGATCTGCTAGGTTTGATAGCTTTTGTGTGACGCTGTAGTATGATCAAGTAGGGCGTTCATTTACAAAAAAAACACAAACAGTTAAAATATGGAGATAAGAGGTTTCTGCCCGACGACAGCGACGATATATGGGTAGTGGAGACGAAAATGGCCATTAATGCTATTCTGACACATGTACACTTCATTACACCCCCACAAAAGTCAGTGCCAAAGTTTGGACACACACGCACGCACGCACGCACGCACGCACGCACGCACGCACACACACACACACACACACACACACACACACACACACACACACACACACACACACACACACACACACACACACACACACACACACACACACACACACACACACACACACACACACACACACACACAGAGGGGGTGTCAGCTAACCATTAGCCTCGATAGTCAGCCTCTGTTTCATTCACATTAAGCTAACCATTGACTATTAATGAGTGATCCAGTGATGCTCTAGGGTTTCTACAACTTTTCCACAACTTTTATTAACAACAAAGGTTGCCCAGTTTCTGCGAGAGAGAGAGAGACTTTTTCTAAGCAATTTTTTCCTAAGTTGCAAAATGACATATACTGTTTGTGTCGTCCAATGTACAAAACATCAAAACATGTCATGCTATTTCGTCCAATGTAAAAACCATTAAAAAAATGCCATGCTACGCTATGTCGTCCAATCTAAAACAACATATTAAAAATACCATGCTACACGATGTCGTCGAATGTAAAAAACATTAAAAGATTCCATGCGACACTGTGTCGTCCAATGTACAACCATAAATAAGGCCATGCTATTATGTCGTCCAATGTAAAAACCATAAAAGATATACAACTGTAGCTCTGTTTACACATACTTTAATTGTACATACATTTGTTATTTATTTTGATTGTTTTTACTTGAGACTTGCTTTGACAATAACAGTAAATGTATGTTTTCTCATGCCAATAACCAGTGGCGTCCCCAGGAATTACATTTAGGGCAGGCGAGATTTGTTTTGTACCCCCCCCCACTATTACCTCCAAAAAAGAAATTTCAACTCAATCAAAAATCGGCGATCGAAAACCGAAAGTAGCCGTTTTCAAGTTGTTTTGGCCATTATCTCTGGAACAGAAGGTCCAATCTGCTCAGTTCAAAGCGTGTTGGATGCGTGACTTTGAGGACATTAAGCACGCAATGAACCTTTTCGGGTTATTTGGGTTTTCTAGGGGAGGCGACTCAGGCGAGATCTTAGTTAGACAGTTAGACAGATAGACAGACAGACAGACAGACAGATAGACAGACAGACAGAAAATAGAGGAAAATGGACAGCGAGACAGAGAGATAGGAAGAGAAAGAGACATAGACAGAGGCAGTCACTAACCTAGGTGAACTTGTTTAATATAATCCAGTAGAGCCTGTTTGTTCTCCTTCCATAGAGCTGGAAGCTGATTGGCTGGTGGATATTTACAGCAGGACAGTTCAAGGGTCAACTCCAAACACTGGGCCCAAATATAGTTATAGTCCTGCATTCCACCTGCAAATATATACAACATATTATGTACAAATGTATTTCTGTGTTTTACAAACTACAACAACAATTGAACAAGATCTAATAACAAAGTGGCTTCATGTGAATCTCGGACTTCACGTGGTCAGTCTATGACGTCAGCCGTAGCAACGACACCAACCTGACAGAGGGTACCACTGGTAGCCGTTGGTGATGCCATCGGGGAATGCCAAGTTGTCACGGCAACGGTTGCCACGGTGCATGGTGGCATGGCTGTAGGAGAACACCTTGGCCAGGTAAACAAAGACGTCGTTGTCAGGGGTAACGCTGGCCCTGCCCACCAACTCAACACCTGGACAAAAATATGAACTCTACTCCTCAATCATGGCGGCCTGTTACGTACACACCTGCATATAATACTGATGTTTCTAAATAACATGTACACATCTATATGATACTGATGTTTCTAAATAACATGTACACACCTGCATATGATACTGATGTTTCTAAAATAACATGTACACACCTTCATATCGTCTCTGTCGGGTGGAAACCTCATATGTCCAAAACTGTTACTTTTCATGATTCAAATTCAAAGAAATAGCGTCTTTGAAAAAAACATCTTTACACCTCTAAACCTGATGTGACAATAAAAGCTGATTTATGTCTGATTCTCTTCTCCTTCTATACACCTCTTGTTTTCTCCTCCTCCTTTCTTCCTTTCCTCCTCAGATATTTAATAGTATATTGTAAAAGTGATGGAACATTAAAGGGGTATATTTCACTTTAAAACACTTCTGGGGTTTTCACTTCTTCTCAAGCATTTGTGTGCAGCCAAGACAGTTGTTAAGTTACTTCATTCAATATTTAGATATTTTATATTCATTTGATCAGACACGCCCTCTATGCAAAAACCCCCCATGGGTATACAAGAGCGGGCCTAACATTAAATAGATGAACCTGAGTCAGCAGACATTAGATCAGGATAACCTTTGAGCCTATGCCAGACGCTGGTCTGAAAAGGTGGAGGCTGGGGAGGAGGAGGCAAAGCTTGGAACAACAGCGTGTAGCAGCACGATAAGCAGAGATCTAATGAAGGAGGAAGCCCTATTTAAAGTGACCGCCCTGTTGAGAGCATGAGCTGTGAAGTGTTTAGAAAAGCATGGCTGATTGTAAACAATCAGCAGACTGACAGCTGGGCGTGCCGTGTATGACTTCTGTGTTCAGCATGAAGTAACGCGATGCATAAATAATTAAAAAATAATTAAAAATGCCTCACGCATTATTAGAAGGACAATATCAGTCAGCAGAAGCAGGGAAGTGTGTTTTGAAGTTGAATGAGCTTATACAGTAGGAAGGGGGCTTGTCTGATCTAATGAATATCAAATATCTAAAAATATTGAATTAAGCAACTTAAAAACTGCCTGGGGAGCACACAAAAGCCAGAGTAGATGAAAAAAAAATAGAAAAGGTGCTCCTCGGAGCACAGGTCTCCGCTAGGTCAGGTACATTATTGTGACCTCCTGGTGGCGCTATAATAGGCCAATGTGAAAAGGGTGCCATTTCTTCTTAGGGCTTTCATGGCAATCGGACACTACACTGTTTCTCTAGATAGACCTGTCTGCTGCGGCTGTTCACCCTTAAAAAATAAATCAAGAATATAACTGAAGAGAGTGCGGATGTTCCTTTATTATATGCATTATCAAGAATCTGCACCCAGTTAATCCCAAGAGACTACTCCTCAAGATCCCCTTGAGTAGAGCACGCCTTCTCCTGACGGTATTATCCGGGTAGGAGAGTTGTCTTCATCGGACACTGCATTCATGATTTGAGGCATTTTGTTCGAAAAATGCACTATGCTAAATTAGACCTGCTGGTGGCGCTATAACAGGCCAATGTGAAAAGGGTGGCATTTCTTCCTCGGCCTAGTGGGAATGTGTGTGTGAAATTGCACGAAAATGGCAAGCTGCGTTCATCATGATTTGAGGCATTTTGTTCAAAACGGACCAATCCTTTAAACTTTGGAAGCCAACCTTAGCCAATGAGGATGGAATCTGGAAAATCGGACAGATCTGTGTTGATCACATGACTATAGAGATACTGTGTAACGATTTGCATGACGTTTGGATAAAATCTGTAGGAGTACTATAAAAAAATGGGTTTTGCACAAATCGGCCTCCTGGTGGCGCTATAACAGGCCCATGTGAAAAATTGGGGCAGAGGTTCTGAATTGGTATCCAGGGAGTGTGTGTGCACAGTTTCACAGCGACCGGGCCAACGGTGCCGGAGATTAGATGCTAACGGACGGACAGGACGGACGGACACACAGACGGACGGACGGACACACGGACGGACGGACAGGGTGCAAAACATACTCTCTTGCCATGCCTTTCGGCCTGGCGGAGACAAAAAACACAAAGACCCCAGAAGTGCTTTAAAGTGAAATACCCCTTTAATGCTGGGTACTCAACTACAGAAGCCCTGAAGTTCACTTCCTGTTGCGTACCATCATGGCACTGATAATAATACTAATAATGACTAATAATGAGTCACGTCGATCAATAGGAATACATTCATCTGATGTGTGTTCGGTCAATTTATTACCATGACAACATAAGATGCATCCCTGCATGAGAGGGTAGAGTGTGTGTGTGTGTGTGTGTGTGTGTGTGTGTGTGTGTGTGTGTGTGTGTGTGTGTGTGTGTGTGTGTGTGTGTATACCTCCATTACTGTTGTCATAGGGGTAGCTAACGACTAGGGCTCCACCGTGGAGGTTCGCTGAAAGAACGAAACTTTCCGTGTTCAACCAGTTCATTACTGCCTGGACCTACAAAGACACAACAACACCACAGAATGTTACTTACGACAACACCAGAGTGATAGGACCAGTGTTGCCATGTCCGCTTATTATAAGCGACTTTGGGCTTCTTTTTCTGTAAAGTCGCTTGTAAATATCTTTACAAACGCGGGTTGCGTTTTTTTTGGGCCTTGTTTCTAAAGTGTAGTTGCTTATTTGGGCTTGCTTCCACATTATTTTATTATTATTTAAACCAGTGGTTCTAAAATATTTTCATGTCATGGACCCCCTAAATTTGTTCCTAACCCCCATCTGAAAATGTTTTGTGCAAGGTAGCCCCTTACCAGATTTGTGTTTTTTAATCTACAATTTTGATCTGCTATTTTCAAATAGCTGATGTATACAGTATATATAGGTTTAAAGTGCTCATGTGGCCTAGTCGCTTCTTTTGGGCTTGTTTTCCTAGACGGTTGCTTATTTCTCTCACAAAATATGGCAACACTGGATAGGACAACACCACGATGGGATGCGATGCGAGAGTACTAATTGCTAATGCTGTAATCAGGGCGTCAATGGAAAAGAGAGCTTGCTCTCAATTGACCTTCCTGAATATGAAAAAAAAAACAATTGGTTGAAAAGAGCCATTAGTTTGACCGGGCCAAGCTCCACTTTGAGAACCACTGTGTTAGAACAGCGGCGAGAATGTCAGATATCAAACCTATACGCCCTCTGCTTTGGAAACCAGTCATGTCCCGGCCCTAACATGAGAGACCACCCTAAAGAGTACTTTTTTTTAACTCTAATTATATCCACCCAGTTTTAGCAACGAAAGCTGGGAGATAGTCTTCTGTCTCTAGTGAGACGTGTTTAGAAACTGGCTTGTGAGTCAAACATTTCCCTTCCCTACACATCCTTTCGGATCCGGGGACCCCCAGGGGTCCTTGAGAGGGTTCCAGGGGGTCCCCAGCTAAATTAATTAATATACAGCACCAAAATCAGTTTAACTACTACGGCTATTTGACAATATAGCAGATCTACAAGCTTAACACTTTGATCTGCTTTGTGCGCTTGTAGATGTGCTATTCTAAAAATATATTTATATAATATAAAAGATATTTTTTAAAACATTCTATGACACAAACCCATGTATGGGGGTCCCTGGCACAACATATTTTCAGATGGGGGTCCGAGGCAAAATGCATATTAATTTGGGGGTCCTTGACATGAAGGACATGTTAGAAGCCCCCGAGATGAATCAGTACACGCAGAGATCTCTGATTGTCTGGCAACGCAGGACTAGGGACATGTCAGCGAGCCTAAGCTTGCACACATCTAGTGTGGTTATATGTGAGATACAGAGCACACCGACAGGAAGATATGACAAGGTACATATCGTCTCTGTCGGGTGGAAACCTCATATGTCCAAAACTGTTACTTTTCAGGATTCAAATACAAAGGCATCAAAAGCAGCAGATCCGCAAGCTCGTTCGAGCTTGCGGATCTGCTGCTTTTGATGCCTTTGTGTGACGCTGTAGTATGATCAAGTAGGGCGTTCATTTACGAGAAAACACAAAAAGTTTGAATATGGGGATAAGAGGTTTCTGCCCGACAACAACGATATACAGCTCACTGATTGGTATGAGGAGATAAGGGAGGAGTTGTTATCAGGTGTGAGTCATCAGGTTGGGGGGGAAAAGATGAGATTGTCACACACACACACACACACACACACACACACACACACACACACACACACACACACACACACACACACACACGCACGCACGCACGCACGCACGCACGCACGCACGCACGCACGCACACACACACACACACACACACACACACACACACACACACACAGGTCGTGTGATAGCCTATATACCTCCAGCTCTCTTCCCTGCCCACCCTGTTGGCGCAGTCTGTGACCAGCGAAGAAACCCGGAAAGTTCCTGTTCAGGTCCACGCTGTTGTGATTAAACCTTAGAGGAGGGAGGGAGAGAGAGAGAGAGAGAGAGAGAGAGAGAGAGAGAGAGAGAGAGAGAGAGAGAGAGGGAGATGGAGATGGAGATGGAGATGGAGAGAGGGAGGCAAAGAGAAAGGGGGAAATCAGCGGCTATCACACAAACTATCTTTAGATAAAGATCGCCTGCAACTTGACCTGATCATGGCGCTGCCAACGGGGCTACGAAGATAGGCGGAAATGATCAGGTTAAGGAAACGACGCTCTGAGGGGAAAAGGCAGCTTCCTCTTCGAAGTTATTCTAGGGAACATCCTGTCACTGAATAATAAATGACATGAGCTTAGAAGTAGGCTGGCATTCCAATTCCAAAGAAATACAATGATGTGGTTCTCATGGTAACATGGTTCCAACTAGTTGGTTCCATGACTTGGATGTTACTCCAGAGGGACAACAGGACCGGACAACAGGGTCGTGGAAAAAGGCACAGAGGTGGTGTCTGTAACATGATCAACAACTCATGAGGAGAGACTGTTTCTCCTCCTAATCTAGAGAGCAGCCGTTCCCAACCTGTGAGCCATGGTGAGCATATTGCAAGTGGGCCCCTTAAATAATTGGCAAAACACTAAGATTTGTATGATAATATTAAAGGTAGGGTAAGTGATTTTCTTTGGTT
Organism: Gymnoscopelus braueri; assembly: GCF_963280865.1. NCBI lineage: Eukaryota > Metazoa > Chordata > Actinopteri > Myctophiformes > Myctophidae > Gymnoscopelus > Gymnoscopelus braueri. Next base: position 18,156,096 of record NC_137625.1, read on the forward strand.
AAAATAAGTGTTAAATAGCTCTATATTCTGATAGTACTCATTGCTATAGTCTCCATGTCTCTCCAGCTCTTTATTATACAGCAAAAGCATTTTCAGGTCGGCCAATCAGGGTAGAGAACTCAGACAGGATACAGATTAAAGTGATGACACAAAGAAATGAGCAGACACAATTGGAACTGTAACACTATAAAAATGAAGCTGATAAATGGGTACTCTCTCCTGATTGGCTGAAATTTTGCAAC
>NC_137625.1:18161337-18203837 GCF_963280865.1 Gymnoscopelus braueri
CACACACACACACACACACACACACACACACACACACACACACACACACACACACACACACACACACACACACACACACACACACACACACACACACACTAGTCAAAATCTGGACAACAATAACAGTTGCTTTAACCCAAGCTCACAACGCGAGCTTGTCGATCTGCTATTTCCAGCAAAAGCTTTCCCCACTATAATAGAAAACTGAAAATTACGAGTGGAGGAACATACAAGAAGCATATCGTTAAATGAGGGCCAGTCTGCTTGAATACAAAAATTACAAAGATGTTTTTGCTCTGGTTCCTCATCTGAAAACAGAGTCGGTGGCCAAATTAAATAGATGTGCCACAATATTAGATGATAAGACTGGCAGATAGGTTGCATACAAGCCAGCTGGCATCCCATCTTAACTTTGATTAGCTTGTGTGTGTGTGTGTGTGTGTTCTGTATGTATGTATGGGTGTGTGTGTGTGTGACTAGTAGTGACAGATTAGGTAGATTTAACTGTCCTGGATTACAGATTAGAGCTTCTTAACTCCTCCTGCTGTCATTCTGTCAGACACACATGCTGTATATCAGACAGAAAAACATGCTAGATGCAAAACCCTTTTCAAATTCTATATAAGTTAATTTCCCAGGAATAATTTAATTGTTTCAAGCACGGTTATGTTTGTAAAAAAAATATCATTACGGTATTTTGAGCTAAATCATACAATTACAATCACAGTTTGCATTATTTTCCACTATTTGTTGTTTGACACCTGTAGAAGTCAGTTTTTAATCTTTTTAGTTTCGTTCAAGATTCATCGTTCAAATGTTGTTTCAAACAGAGGACGGCTTCTTTCTTCCTTTCTATCTTTCAAATGCAAAAATAGCAGATGTAGATCTGCTACTTTTGATGCTTTTGAGTGACACTGTAGTATGATCAAGTACTTTCTTTCTTGTGTGTGGGTGTGTCCATATCAGGGGTCATCACCATCCCAGCTTGTGATGGACATTTCCATTGATATTTTATTTTTGCCACGGACATGCAAAACGAGTGATCAATAATATTACCAGAAACACATAGGCCTAGCCCCAAATGTATACAGTACTATGGACTCTTGATGTGCCATAGTGTCTACTCTATTCCACTGCGCTACACATTTTAAAACGAGCCACTTGTCAAAACAAGTAAAAAATCTAAATCATTTTTTTGGGGAAAGCCGATCTACGAGCTCACAACACATCATGGCATGTTGTGAGCTTTTTTTAGCCTATAATGGCATGCCCAAAATTGGGATGTCAGAGTTAAAGTGGTTAGCTATACTTTAGAAAACCTGGAGACTGGGAAGTTATCCTCTGTATATACTGGCAGGTGGCAGTCCTGAGACAGGCATTAAATGTGGCATGGTGCAAGTATATTCCATGTTTGGGATTTCAATAATTGGGTCTTATCAGTACAGACAAGCCATGTTACATTGCAGGAGCAAAGGGGCCACTTAGCTGCAAAGGTGAATGGGTGCGTATTATACTTCATATGGCGGCAGTGGCTCAGGGGTAGAGTGGCCGGATGGCAACCGTGAGGTTCCCAATTCGATCCCGGTCTCCCCCAGAGTTAGTGTTGAAGTGTCCTTGAGCAAGACGCTGAACCTCTAATTGCTCCCGATGAGCAGGTTGGTGCCTTGCATGGTTTCCTCCGCCATCGATGTGTGAATGGGTGAATGTAATGCACAATCTATGTAAAGCGCTTTGGATAAAAGCGCTATATAAATTTACCATTTACCATATGGCTTTTCAGAGGACAGTGTTACTTGAGGACAGGAGGAGACAGGAAGTTCTACCAGCTACACTAGTTTTGTGTTTGTCAACGTAGCTTCAATAGTTGTGGTTTCCATTAAGGTGAACAGGTACTGTCGTCTATGTTGATGAGAAAGTATGCCAATGGAAAAAGACTTGAGAGTCAAAACAGGTAATTATGTATATGATGAGTGATTAATGAAGGGCATGACAGGATTTAAAGGAATGCAGTGTCACAATAGTTTGATGCGCAGCACAGGTGCCTAACTTTGATCAGAGGTGAGGAGGTCTGATGGTGAGGCTGTGGATCAAGGGTTTCCAAGGATTATGACACTTGTTGAGTGTTATCATAATATAGTTCTGCCCTCCTTGCGTGGGTGCTCCTTCTCTACAGATGACATGCCATGTTTTTGCGCTTTTCCACTGTGGTCATACCGTTGACTTGACTCACATACCTTACGACGTACGTGGTACAGGCATCACGTTCAATACCACAAATCTCCTGCAACATATTAATGAGCATGTAATCCCTTTATGAGTCCCTCTTTATGAGTCACCAACATTATTCAAACACATTTTTTAAGATTAGATGGTGAATATAAAAAAAAGAGAAGACATTATAGACAATATTTTTCGTTAAAAAAAAAGAAAAAAAGGGCCACGGACATAGACAAGTCTTGCCACGGACAGGTTGATGACCCCTGGTGCATATGTGTGTATGCACATTGCGTGAATGTGTTTGTGTGTGTGTGAGTGTGAGTACCTTGAACTGACTGTCCTATGCTGTACAGATGTGTGATATCAGGGAAGGTGCTGTTGATGTCCAGTAGGTAGCTCTCTGTCTGCAGGCTGTCGTGGTAATGGAAATCTAACCCACAACCTCCAGAGATGAACAGCAGCACGGGAAGGACGACATAAAATGTCATAATGACTGCCCCCTGAAAAACATGAAAAATGCATTGTTATAATTATTATGTTATTTCAGTCTATCTATCTATCTATCTATCTATCTATCTATCTATCTATCTATCTAGATGAATGAAATTATCTGTATTCTGAACAACGAGTTAAGTCATTTTATTTATATTAAAAAGGTGATGCTTCGGTAAAGAGAACTTCACTGGACAACGAAAAACAGGGCAAGCATTTGGCAAAAAGATTTGGCATAGATGGAGAAAAGGAGTGGACCCAGTATGAGCCCTGGGGGATCAACATGAAGACAAGAACAAGAGAAAACACACCAAGAGAACCAATACAAACTATAAGAAAAATTGATGGAAAAAGTTTTAAAAAACTTAAATATAGAACCAGTTTTTAACTGCAACTTACTATATGGTCGCTGTCGGGCAGAAACCTCTTATCTCCATATTTTTCAAACAAAAACACTTTTTGTGTTTTTTCGTAAATTAACACCCTACTTGATCATACTACACCTTCACAAAAAAGCAGAAGATCTACAAGCTCGAAACGCGGCGTAGCTTGTAGATCTGCTACTTTCGCTACTTTTCAATTTGAAGAAAAGTCACAGTTTTGGACATATGAGGTTTCCACCCGACAGAGACGATATATATTCTTAAGGAGAATTGGCACATTCTATCTATCATCGAGCCCTGTATTCCCGGAAGAACCTACCATCCATGTCCGTAGCGACCACTGAGGACACCAAAACCATGTCCTCTGTATTTTTCTGGTCATTTGGGGTTTTAACTCAAGCAACCTGAAGTGCAGCCACTCCTATTTTTACTACACTTTCCATGAATCCCTGACTGCTTTGCATGACATTTCAATGTTTTGCGAGAGGTGCGAACGAGGCCTATAAGCTACCGTGCCTGACCGGAGAGGAAAACAGGCCACAGGCTCAGCAGCAGACATTTACAATTACAAAACTACATCTTCATATAAAGCTGCATTAATATAATTACAATTACAAACTACATCTTCATATAAAGCTGCATTAATATAATTACAATTACAAACTACATCTTCATATAAAGCTGTATTAATATAATTACAATTACAAACTACATCTTCTTATAAAGCTGTATTAATATATTTTAATATAATTATAATTACAAACTACATCTTCATATAAAGCTGTATTAATATAATTACAATTACAAACTACATCTTCATAGCTAGATGAAATTACAGTAGTAAAGTAAAATTACAACCTATAAAGCTTGCATTGGGGCAAAATCCTGAAATCCAGACTACACTGCTGCCATTGCCTATAGAAAAGGTAAAAAAAAAAAAAAAAAGTCTCTAGAACAGGGGGTCCTCAGAGTTACTACAGGGGGGGGTGCCAAATCTTTGTATGATAGGAACTTGTTTTTACATTAACCACTTGAACCCTATAACATCCTTATTCTGAGGGGAACTTTAGCCGAAAATAGCCGATTTGCAAGCTCACAACACCTAGCGCTGCGAGGCATGGTGAGGCCTGAAAAACCTTGAAGACCGCTGCTCCAGAGAAAGCAAAATTCCAGAGCCAGCTGTGCTTCAGGCCGGTGAAATCTAAAGACTGGAGCCAGGTCAAGGAGTCATGATCCATCTGGGTCACTGGTGAACCCTTCTCCACTGGCCACGTGACCCAGGAGGAACGCTGTCTTGCGTGGAAGCAAGTGGCACAGAGGTCATGCCTTGCAAATGGCCTCAAACAACACCTCAGTCAGCCCCACTCAAAGTCCACTGGGGGACTTTGGCAAAGGTGGCTGGCGGCGTTTCAGAGGCCAAAGGGCATGATCTTAAAGGAGTAATTCACCCCAAAAAAATCTTATATTCTATCAATTGCACACCCCATGAAGTCTTATTTTTTTGTCACATTCCTAAGCCAATAATTTGACAGCCTCGACCTCCAGGCTTTTATTTCCCTTCGCGTTTTGCTCAAAAAGAAAGCCTGGACCAAGCTGCTGACATTTCTGGCATGGGAAGTGGGAGTCAACCTTTCATTTCCCCAACCAACCAGAGTGCAGTGGGCGTCGCTCCAAATGTTGTGACGTCACGGCTCTCAATGCTGCACATTGGGGGAGGAGGAGGGGCGCGGGGCGGGGCGGGGCGGGCGCACAGATCGGTGAACCAATGGTAGCCCACGGATGTTTTCGCCAGAAATTTTGAATCCGCCCCTCTATGCCAGATATCAGACGCGCTGGGGCAGGCTGACAATTTGATAACCGGCGATGACCGGCGGAGTCTATCCTATCGAATTATTGGCTCAGGAATGCAACAAAAACAAAAACATCTCCATGAATTCAAGGCTTCATGGCGTGTGTAAGAAAATAAGTGATTTGGTGAACTACTCATTTAAGCCACAGCCCTTGACCGATGGAGAAGCCAGGGTCATGGCAAGGGTCCCCGGTTCAGACCAGGGAAAGAGAAGTTCCAGTGTCATCGAGGGCTTGGCACCAGACGCCGTTCAGGAAACAGTTTTAAGTATAGCTCTTCAGCTTGGCCTACCCGACTGAGACTGCAGGGAAGACGGATTGGCGAGCATTTCCCTCACTGTGGTGGCCTTCTGTAGTTAACAGCGATGATGGCCGTGGGCAACGGCGGCTGGGCAACGACGCGCCACATGTCCCGGGTTCGCCGCATTGGTAGCAGCCAGACTAGGGACAGCAGCCCGTTCCTCGCCTCGTTGCTCTCCCTCATCCCTGGCCAGGGGACAGTGGAGACTCCTGCTGCACTGTCTCCTGGCCAATCGTGTCATACTCCTCCACCCACAGTCAGCTTGTCTTTTACTTGGATTTTTTGAGTTTTAGTCATAGTCTTTTGAATAAAATTCCATTTAGTTTTAGTCATATTTTAGTAATAAGATTTTAGTCGACTAAATATACAGTTGATTTAGTCAACTAAAATGTATTTCGGCAGGCCTTGATGCCGTCGTAATGCCTGATTTTACACTTGGTTGCTGAAAATAGCCAATCTAGCTTGATCTGCTATTTTCAGAGCACAACACCCGAGCACAAACAAGCATAAAATGCTTGTCTTTTAGTTCTATTGGATCTCTTCTCAACTAGTCCCTATATTGACAAAATTGTCAATATGTGTAGTCTTAGTTTTAGTCATCATAGCTTAGTTTTTATTTAGTTTTCGTCAGTGAAAAAAGGTAGTCGACCAACATTTTTCGTCATAGTTTTAGTCGACGAAATCAACACTGATGGGTTCTGTTCTTTTAAGCGACCTGAAGTGCAGCCACTCCTATTTTTACTATACTTATACTACTTATACTTGATGACATGGTGAGGATGTATTGACATTGAAACGTTGTCACGTTATTTGCCTGCACCCTGTTATTAAAAAAGGCTTTGATTGTCCGAGTTTGCTCCAGTGCCTTCCTTCTTTATACTTATACTATACTTTCCATGAATCCCTATTTCAAAGTTTTGCAAGAGGTATAGGAACGAGGCCTAAAGCTACCGTGTCTGACTGGAGAGAGACACAGACCACAGGCTCAGCAGCAGCAGCAGACGTTTATAATTACAAACTGCATCTTCATATAAAGCCGCATTAAGTACAATTACAAACAACACGTCGCAATGCAATGTGTTGTGAGCTTGTAGATCAGCTAATTTGTCTTTATTTTTAATGCTGTAGGCTTCCTCCCCAGATGGATCTAGATATAATGGAAACGTAAACGAAAAACCATGACAGAACTTCACGAGTTCTGTAAAGTTTGAGGTTTTGAAAGGTTCTGGATTTACCCTTATAGTTGAAAAGAGCCACAAGGGGTTTGGCACCCTGAATGTGCACAAATCCACTAAGGTGTGTGAACAAGAACCCTGTCTATTGGTTCCCTAGCTCTCCTTTTCTCTGTCTGTTCTGATAGACAGTTTATTCCTGGCATCTTCTTGGTACATGTATAGCGAGACCGGCCAAATCTCTGCCATTCTAACGCTGGTGCAGATTAGTTGTTCCTTTCGGCAACGATCTGACAGGGTCTGTACTGTAGTACAGTGGTTCTCAAACTTTTTCATGTCAAGGACCCCCAAATTGATATGTGTTTGGCCACGGACCCCCATCTGAAAATGTTTTCTGCCGAGGACCCCCAGAAGAGAAGATTTGTGTTAAAAAAATCTTCCAAACATTTTCGAGATTTTTCTGAAATGTTCAAAAATAGCAAATACCCAGGACCCCTGGGGGTCCCCCACTTTGAGAACCACTGCTGTAGCGCCCGCCTTTCCGATGCCATCGCGAGGTGGATGGCCGACTCGCTGTAGGACCAGCTGTTGAGTCAGACCGCCATCTGGTACTTGGATGAGGTAGATGTCTGGAGGACATCCTTCGAAAGCAGGTTAATAAGCATCTCATTTAAGGTGGCATGCTGCTGTCATAGCCTGGTGGCAGGTGACGGCGGCTGTCCGAAAGCCCCTGGAGTAGTCAGTGCCAACTAGTGGCAAATATAGCAGATATACAAGCTCACCGCGCTGTGAGCTTGTAGATCTGCTATATTTGAAAAATCGTGAAATCTTGTGCAAATCTTTGAATGGGATAGGGTTATATACTGTATATATATATTTTAAAGCAAAATTTGTAACTGAAATCTTTACTTCTGGGGGGTCCCTGGAGCAAAATATTTTGAGATTTGGGTCCATGGCCAAATACATATAATTGTGGGGGTCCCTGACATGAAAAAGTTTGAGAACCACCTGATGGAGAACCCTGGCCGGGGTCTGCAGTGTGTGGGCTACACCCCGGGATGTCGCCCCCCCCCCCCCCCACACACACATATTGTCCAGTTAAATATTAACTTCCTGCACCTTTCATCCATTAGGTCTCTTAACCATCTTATTTATCACCATCTCTGTAGCGTACTTTAAACATAGGCCTGTCTTTTACATTATGTTTCTTGTCTGATGTGGTCTCTCTTTGACCGAAATGTCACCTTTTAAACATAGCATTATGTAAGAGTGTTGAGAGCCATGTGTTTGCACATGGATGTTCCACTAGTTGGAAGGTATACCTCTTTTCCTGGTTGTTCAAATTCAGATGCTTTTGGAACTAAAGATTTACTAAGGTCTACAGCAGTGGTTCTCAAAGTGGGTTCCCGGGGACCCCCAGGGGTCCAGGGGGTCCCCTGCTAAATGAGTTAATATACATTAGCGTCACAATCATTTTTGACCACTTTAACCATATTCTACACTTTGGCTATTGAAATAGCAGATATACAAGTTCATAGCGCGTCACTTCGTGCCGGGCTATATGAGCTTGTAGATCTGCTATTTTTTTAAATCTTGAAAATGTGTGCAAATCTTTTGAATATTTTATATTGAACATTTTTAACTCAAATCTTTGCTTCTGGAGGTCCCTGAAAAATATTTTTGAGATGGGGGGTCCGCAGCCAAATAGAATACATATCATTTTGGGGGTCCTTGACATGAACAAGTTTGAGAACCACTGGTCTACAGAGCATGAATACACCAGAATAAATCTGAAATAATAATAAAAAAAAAGAAGATTTTTAAACATCTTACTTTGTGTTGGTTGTCAGATGAGTTGAAGGTGTTGAAGTCAGAGAAGAATAATATGAAGGTTAGACTGGTGTCAGTGGAAGCCAGGTACAGTAACAGTTAATAAAAAGCACTCTATTCACACTATAGAGCTACAGTAGAGGCTATTTGTTCCTCATGTAGAGATCTAGTGTTTAATTGAAGACTGTCTAACCTTGATCTATTAGCCTACTGTTCCTGACCTTCTCAAATCAAACCCAGCTCCACTCTGCTCTTCAGTGACACCTCAACTGTAAAATAATCTCTCTCTCTCTCTCGCTCTCTCTCTTTCTCTCTCTCTCTCTCTCTCTCTCTCTCTCTATGTATGTCTCTCTCTTTATCTCTCTGTCTGTGTGTGTCTCTCTCTCTCCTGTCTCTCCACCTCTCTCTCTCTCTCTCTCTCTCTCTCTCTCTCTCTCTCTCGATCACACACACACACACACACACACACACACACACACACACACACACACACACACACACACACACACACACACACACACACACACACGCCTCTCTCGCTCGCTCAATAACTGTGTCAAGTCCAACAGCTTAAGTAGCACATTTTCAGAGTAAAAGTATTATTATTAATATCGATAGTTTGCATTGAACTGTTTTCCCCCTTTTTCTTTTCTTTTAAAAGTCAGATGATCGTTGAACGGGACCCCGGTTTATCGAACTGATTTTTAGTGACGTTAATGCATACTGGATGCTCCGTTTATAAAGTAATGACGCCATCTAGTGGATATCAATAGGACTTGCCAATACTGGACAGAGCAACATCAGGTGGTGGCAGCAGTGGTGGAAAAAGTACTTAAATGTTTGACCTAAGTAAAAGTATCAATAGTGCAATATAGAAATACTCTATTACCGGAATTAAAAATGTACTTGAGTAAAAGTACAAATGTATTGGCATCAAAATGTACTTAAAGTACCAAAAGTATAGAAATTATACATTTGAAAATGGCAGATCTACAAGCTCACAATGTGTCACATCGAGACGCATGCATTGTGAGCTTGTAGATCGGCTATTTTCAAATGGCCGAAATGTGGTTTATGTATTTTTTGTAACAATAATCCAAATCTACAAAGTAACAAATAAATGTAGTGGAATATTTGGATCTGAGATGTAGTGGAGTAGAATTATTGGAAATTGGAAATATTCAAGTAAAGTACAAATACCTCAAAATTGTACTCAAGTACAGTACTTAAGTAAATGTACTTAGTTACTTTCCACCACTGGGTGGTGGCTCTGTCACTGACTGTCACTACTGTCCTGAGACACAGCAGCAGAGCAGTCAGGACACACAGCTCATCCTATCAGACTAGGAGGTAGAGGACAGTGGGCTGGACCTGTTGTCCCTTGTCCTCAACAGTGCATCTTCTGTGAGAAGGGCAACACTTTGCTGCCTTGCTGTTCTTTTTTAAAATTAGATTTTTAATGAAGAACAACAGATCAGTTCAAGTTGAAGTTTTATGAGAAAACATCATTGTGTAACAATATGAATTATGATGTTTCTTACAATTCAAGAGGGCCCCTCTAAACACATCAAATAATTAAAAAAAAGTGTTTATCACTTCTGGTAAAGCTTGTATGCTCTTGGGAGGAACCACATCTGGTGCCTTTGCGTGGGACTCACAGGTTGTGTGAGTGTCACATTTTTTTTTACTTGTAGTGATTTGTGTTTGTAGACAGGCTCTGGATCATCCAGAGCCTGTTACAAAATGTAATATAAGTTGCACAATGTCTTATTTTTGTCTATACAACAAAATCCAAAGGAGGAAAAAAAGACAACTAGAAAAAGTGCTCCTCGGAGCACAGGTCTCCGCCAGGTCAGGTACGTTATTGTGGCCTACTGGTGGCGCTATAATAGGCCAATGTGAAAAGGGTGCCATTTAGTCTTAGGCCTTTTACGGCAATCAGACACTGCATTCATGATTTGAGGCATTTTGTTCCAAAAATGTGTTAGGGTGTGTAAATTAGACCTGCTGGTGGTGCTATAACAGGCCAATGTGAAAAGGGTGGCATTTCTTCATCGGCCTAGTGGGAATGTGTGTGTGAAATTTCACGGAAATAGCAAGCTGCGTGCATAGTTTGAGGCATTTTGTTAAAAACGGACCAATCCTGCAAACTTTGGAGGCCAACCTTAGGCAATGAGGATGGAATATGGGAAATCAGACAGATCTGTGTTGATCATATGACTATAGAGATACTGTGTAACGATTTGCATGACGTTTGGATAAAATCTGTAGGAGTAGTATAAAAAAAAAGGTTTTGCACAAATCGGTCTCCTGGTGGCGCTATAACAGGCCCATGTGAAAAATGGGGCAGAGGTTCTGCTCTGGCATCCAAGGAGTGTGTGTGCACAGTTTCGCAGCAACCGGGCCAACGGTGCCGGAGATTAGCTGGTCGCACACGGACAGGACACACGGACACACGGACGGACGGACGGACGGACGGACGGACGGACGGACGGACGGACGGACGGACGGACGGACGGACGGACACACACACACGGACGGACGGACACACGGACGGACGGACAGGGGGTAAAACATACTCTCTCGCCATGCCTTTCGGCCTGGCGGAGACAAAAAAGAAAAACCCGCAATCCGTCCCACCCATAATGTTCAGTGATAATACATAAAATAATAAAGTGAAATGTTGCCATGGAAAGCAAAAATGACACTTTTGAAGGTGATGATAGACACTCGACCACACTAAGGTGTCCTGTCAAGTGTTACTATTCAGGCAATCTGGGAACCCAACAGAAGTGATATTGATGAATTCCAAATATTATCAAAGTATTCTGCGGCACCCCTGGACTGGCGTCACGGCACCCTTGGCTGCCACGGCACCCACTTTGAGAAACCCTGCTGTAGAGGTTTGGCAGCCAAACCTTATCAAATTGTGTCTCTTTATTTTTTAAGGAGAACCTTTTTCTTTCGAGGTGAAGTGTACTAGTCATTTCATTGAGCCAATTGTTTGAATGTAGGAGCCTCCTTCTTTTTCCAATGTGTCAAAATGATTTGTTTAGCTGTAATCAGACCATATGAGAGAAGTTGTTGCTGTGCTGAGTGTGCTCCCATCAACATAGAGATGGAATCTGACATTCCCAGAATAATTAGGACAGGATCGGGAGCCTGCAGTTCTTTTTTTAATGACTGGTCTTACAATGTGTTGACTTGCCAGAATGTTAGCAAAATAATATTACATTGTATTTGTAACACACTTTATATTTGACACAACATTGCATAATAGTCAAGGGAAAACAAAGATAAAAACAATGAAATGAATACAATTCAGATCAATGGTCAGAGACCCCCCTCCCCAACACACAGTTAAGAAAAAGTTCAAGTTTAAAAACACACAAGGCATCAATAAGTCCATCTAGGCAAATGTTAAAAAGAAAGGTTTTTAGTCCCCTTTTAAAAGCGTCAACGGACTGTGGTGCTCTCAGATGGTCAGGGATGAAAATAGTTAAATCTAAGAAAATCTTGTTGCCGACAACATTCATCTCAATGTTCAGCTCGTTGTTTTGCATTTCTTCTCCAGATGCAGCAAATCCCTCCTTCTCCAGCACCTATCTCTAGTCTCTGTAGGCAGTGAAAGGAACACAATGATGTAAGCAGTGGCGGAAAGTAACTAAGTACATTTACTCAATACTGTACTTAAGTACACTTTTGAGGTATTTTTTACTTTACTGGAGTATCTCCAATTTTCAATATTTTTACTTCTACTCCACTACATCACGGCTTGAAAAGGTTGGTAACCACTGGGGGACAGGTTACTCCAGCTGCTCTCCATCCATATCGCCAACCAAACTGTAAAGTGAGTATAGAATTGACACACATCATACCTTATATATTATATATTATATACCATTATATATTATATACCATATAAAATGTTGCATCCTTTGATGTCTTTCCAGACTCTTCAACAACTGCTTCATGGACAGAACTCCCTTCCTGAAAGACAAACACTTTGAAATGTGGTGAACAAATCAACAGCAGGCTTTGGTCCAAGTAGAGAAATATGTCACGTTATTCAAATGTTAAGAGTAATGAGTCAACAGCTGCTTGGTCAAACGGTTTCATCTGAAATTATTGCATTTGTGTCAAATATAAGGCAAAATTGTGTTATTTGCGTTATTTGAGTTAATTAGTTGTGTCATACGTCCCAGGTGCATCCATGTGATGTTTTTTTTCGTTATAGTTATTCTATTTATAGTGACTCATAGGAATTTATAGACTACGTGACAACCAGGAATAGATTGGTGACCACCGGAGAGACGGGTGACAGCCGGAATGTAGACGGCATCCGGGAGCAGTTTGGGTTGGCGCCCCAGTCTGTGTCTTCCGTGAGGAATAAGCCCAACAAATCCACGGTGAGGCCTTTAGGAGGGCCATTCAAGCAAGCCGCAAAGGGAGCCTGCAGTACCACCACGCAGAGCCGTCGGAAGCCATTCCCAGTCGGGGAGGACATATTTGTACCGGCCCACGAAGTCGCGTGCGCGCGCGACTTCTCTTTATAACTCTTAATAAATGTGATTGTGCCGCTCTTCCACCTTCAAGCAGCTCACAGCAGCCAGCAGCAAGCAGCCCTCCCTTCCAGGCAGCGGCCGCGGGGTCCTAGTGCCGGCCTCATTTGAGGCTTTTTTTTCCTCCTCTTTTTCCCCGTGGCCTCGCGGCCCAAATACCGGTTCGCGGCCCACGCGAGGCCGCTCCGCGGCCCGCGGGGGACGAGTCCCCCCCGTCCCCCCCGTCTCCTACGGCCCTGCTACACTCCTGTCATTCTGGACCCCAACACTGCCTTTCAAACGTGTGTACTGTCTGATGATCTGACCAGTGTGAGATGTGGCCGACACATCCGTGACCGGATTCGGATTCCTAACAACCCAGAAAGGTTTTGCCTCAATGACTGTGTCCTGGGTTCTGAGGGTTTTAATTCAGGGACTCACAGCTGGGTTGTTGAGGTTGGAGACTGTGCAGAGTGGGATGTGGGTGTGTTGTCTTTTCAGAGGAAGGGGCTTATGGGGGGTCAACTCTGGAGTGTAGGTTTATTTGAAGGTTGTTTAATTACACCACACACAGAGTTATTCGAGAGTGATCTCTCAGGGAAGCAGATGCCAATGCCTCAGAGGATCAGAGTCCAGCTAGACTGGAACAGAGGAAAGCTGTCATTCTCTGATCCTGATACTAACACACACCTAGACACCATCACACACATTTTCACTGACACACTGTTTCCATTCATTCAGACAAAAAAGAATGCTAAGATATTACCAGAGAAGGTCAGTGTAACTCTGGAACAATGATGTCGAACTGTAGAAAACTATAGAACAATGATGTGGAGAAGCCGCATTGTCGTTTTTTATAGCGAGGTGGTGGATCATGTATCACAACATCATGATTATAGTCTCGTCTTTTTGCTTGAAATGCAATACGTTTTACTATTTTACTAAAACTGGTATGTAGTTATTGTTTTTTTCTATTATAAATAAATAATTTCATACCACTTATAGTGTTTTTTTTGTGTTACAATGATGAAAGTATGAATGAAGTTGTTGCTTGTATTTTACTAGAGGTTCGGGCCGCTACACGGCCCTCCCGTCTAGTAGCCTGGCCCGCACATCAGAGACAGGGACAGTAGAGCGTGTAGACGTTCATTGCAACACCGGTGCGTGTTTCTCCCACATGATTTGGCAACACCAGAGCCCATGATTGGTCTGAATATAAACCTGTAAAGAAAACTGTATCTGATGTAATGCTGTTTAATTCAAATAAAGGTCTCTAGCACACATCTCTTGTTTGGTTTGAGTTCAGTTGCTTCAAATAACAAATATCGTTTTTTTATGACGTCATACAGTGTGATATTTTGTTTGATGTTAGCAGAGGTCAATGTTTAAAAGATTGCAGGTGTTTTATGAACCCATAAGGTGTGAGCTACACAGTAAATACACAATCTCTATTAAATATGATGATGATTAAATATTAAGTATGATCTCTATTAAATTCAACAAGATTTGTCTAATCCTTCATCAATACATTTGTCTTTAATCAGCTGGACTGAGGTGAACAGACACAAAATGAGGTGTGACCCACAGACACAGATTAGCACATATACATATGATAATTGAGTCATTCCACGAAACCGGTACGATTTGCGGTCCCTCTGACCTTTTTGAGTGTATTGTATCCATCGGGTCACCAAAATCAAATTTTAAAAGCTTTTTAGAATCAATTGAAATGTTACCTTGAATATTGTGTAAACAATTTACATACATTTTATCTTTATATCATAAATTATCTTGCTTTTTTCAGTAGACACCACCTATTTTGTCCATTTTTTCATGTCCCCCATGGCCTTCGATGAAAGTGGACTTGAGATATGACTATTAAAAATGTTTAAAAAAAAATACATTTTGCCATTGACATACAATTGTATCCGTGCTTTATTGCTGGTCATGTTTTGTTTTTTAATAAATAGATGATTAATCATTAAAATTGCATTGTATAGATCCGTCCCCCAGTCGCACTCAACCCCGTTACACAAGTCATTCCACCCTCCATAAAAATAATGAACTGGTCCTTTAGTGACATCACCAACAGGAAGTGACATTCTACAAGTCTTCTGAACAACATGCTGCAGAGAAAGGTAACTTCCCACCTTCTTTTACAATGTTTTATAGTCATTTAAACTTGCATAGTGTGGTCGTAAAGCTTAACAGCTCAACTCCGTTACATGTAATAAATATAGAAAACAATTGTTTTGGAAAATTATCTTTGTTATTTCAACAATATATTGGATTTCTTACTATCATGCATGCCATGTGGTCTCCTCTTAATCAACACAGGTAGAGTAGTGGCCATCTTGAGTAAAAAATCACAACCCCGTTACACTCAACCCCGTTATTAATTTCATCATAACAGGGTTGAGAGATTGTGACGGGGTTGTGTTTTTAACACTTTAGTTGTGAAGTTGAATATTATTTAAATGAATTATTATATTACATTAACATTCTTATACTACATGCATATTATATACTTCATAATGTCTATGCTAAAGCTGGGTGTGCTGTTTTTTTTTTTTTTACAGTCATACAGTAATAGCTTATCAGAATCACATCATTGGAAAAGTTTTCTATTCTTCTAAAAGTTTCTGCCTATAGAATAGCTCTGGAAGTATATTTGATTTAATTATATCAATGTAATTATCTACAGACATCTAAGTCCAAGTCCAAGATGGCACCAACAACAGCGGCAGAAAGGCAGAGGCAGTACCGTGCACGCCAAAATGCTGATCCTGCAAGGAGAGAGCAATACCTGCAGAGAGAACGACAAAGATGGAAAAACAATGTAGAGGCTAAGGGAAAAAAAGCAATCAATGACAGCGGCACCAGCGTTTATCCTGGAGATGAAACAGGTGGTGAAAAACTAGCCAGACCAGAACATGCCAGTGCAAGAGGCAGTTCCACCAGACACAAGATGCTCAGTCGCATCAGAGCCATCCTCAATGCTCAGTCCACTGGGGGTCTGAGTCACGTGATGGGAACAGATGCTGACTTCAATCTTCTGCAGAAGGAAGACCAGTCCACTGCACTCCCGCAGAGCCAGCTTGTCAGTCAACAAGAGAATGACAACACAATAAGCAGGGCCATGTACTTTGTACAGAGGCACAAGAAACCTACCAAGCTTGAGAGAGCTGTTGAGTCACGTAGCGTGATCAAGCTGCTGAAGCATTGGAGTAGACTCACCATACAGAATGGCATACTGTACTGTACAAGACAAAGAAAGATCCCCACATGAACAAGATCTTCCACTTCATAGTGCCCAACTCCACGGTCTTCATGACACAGCGGGTCACCAAGGCCAGCACCGTACCTTGTCTCTGGTGAGGCAACGGTTCTTCTGGAGTGGCATGGAACGTGATGTTGTGTACTATTTTAAGTCCTGTCAGCGCTGCATAGTAGGGAAGACACCTGAGCCACACAGCCGTGCACCACTCAAGAACATAGTTACCTCTGAGCCTATGGAATTAGTCTGCATAGACTTTTGAACTGCTGAGCAAGGGAGCAAGTCTGTGGATGTTCTAGGCGTGACTGATCATTTCTCCAAGATGGCACACGCCTTCCCATGCAAGAATCAGACTACCAAGCAAGTCGCTCGTCGTCTCTGGAATGACTTCTTTCTCATTTATGGTTTTTCCCCGTCGTCTGCATTCAAATCAGGGAGCCAACTTTATGAGCAAGCTGATTAAGGAGCTTCTAGAGATGGCCGGGGTGCAGAAATCCCATACGACTCCGTATCACCCCATGGGAAATGGTGTCACAGAGCGATTTAACAGAACGCTGGGAGATATGATCAGGTCCCTTCCTCCTCTATCCAAAGCAAAGTGGCTGCAAATGCTGCAGTTGCTCACCTTCTGCTATAACTGCATGGAGCATGAGACAACAGGGTTTGCACCGTTCTACCTTGTGTTCAAGAGAATCCCTCGTCTTCCCGTCAACGTCATGTTTCAGCATGCTCTCACCAATGACGCTGTTGTCAGCCACTCAGACTTTGTGTCCCACCTGAAGAAAGATCTACATGAGGCTGCTCAGATTGTGCAGAGGAACCGTCTCAAAGAACAGACTCGCCATGCTAAGCTGTACAATCGCAAAGTCAAGGGCTCACCCCTCGTCGTTGGAGACAGAGTGTTGATCGCCAACAGAGGTGTGCCAGGGAAACGCAAAGTTACAGACAAGTGGGAGTCGACTCCTTATGAGGTCATGTCAGTCAAGTCTGAGATCAATGTCTACAGAGTCAAGGATTGCCTGATAGGCAGAGAGAGAGAGAGTCGTCCACAGGAATCTACTACTCTCTGTTAGCTTCTTGCCCTGTGAGGGTGAAGTGGACAGTGGATCTGCACACTCAGAATGTGATGCTGCTGCACATGGAAGTCATCTGTGCCCTGAAGTGCCTGACCTGATAGAAGACAGTGATGTCCGTACAGTCAACTGGCTGATGCAGGCAGGTGATGATGAAGTTCATTCAGAAGAGGATGACGACTCACTTGACCAAGGGTCTGATGTTGCCCTGTCTGACTCTCTCACAGTCTGACTTTCTCCAGCCCCTGAACAGGATGTTGTCCATTCTGCTGTTGACAGTGCGGAAGGCCCACCACAGTGCTCTGAAGACATGGTCCCCCCGGACTTTGACTGCCCGGACACAGACTTGGCCCCTCCCGAACCTGTCCATCCAGACATGTCCCCTCCTGTCAATATCCCCATGGACATAGCCCCTCCTGACAGTAACCCTCCAGACAAGAGTCTGGATTAAGGGGATCATTAGATCATTAGCAAACTGCTAGTAGAACTGCTATATTACATATCATTAAGACCCTGGATTAAGAGTGTTAATAAAATTCAGTTAAATTAAAATGGATGTCTATTGTTCTTCTTAAATGGTTGCATAATGAAATACAATGTTTATAGAAAATATTACATTGAATTTTAGATTAAAAACAACTATTTATGTTAAGCTGTATTTGTCTCTTCAACCCCGTTTACCACCTTCAACCCTGTTATCCTAGTCTCAACCCTGTCACGCCTATATTTTCTGTGATTATTTCTTTAATATTTTATGAAAATGTATGTAATGTTTGTTGAACTCTGTCAGAAATGTTCAGAGCAATCATAACAATACCTTGTTTAGTTAAAAGTCAGATGCTAAAGTAGATTTATGATAAAAAGGCATCAAAGAATTAAAAAAAATGGCACATTTAAGGCTTTAGTATAACAAAAGTGGGAGAATTGATGTACTTTTTATATTTCCAATTATTGAATTAGTGTGAGGGACATTTTATGAATAGGAAAATGTTTGTTTAATTACAAATACAGTTCATAATCATATTCAAACGGCTTCCCGAGTGTCCATAACGGGGTTGAGAAAATATAGTGCCGTATCATATAATAATGACCAATAATAATATGGATTTAATGCCTGAGATGGGAAAATATTTTTTTCTGCAAGTTAAATATGTCCTTAATGTTGTGGGGTATTCAGAAAAGTGAAACATTTGGGTAATTAAAAAAAAAAAAAAAAGTGCAAATCGTACCGGTTTCGTGGAATGACTCAATTGCAGTTACAGTATGCTAAACTTGATCACACCTGAGACACTCTGTGGTGTTTTTGAATGGCTCAGGTCATGTATGGTGGTGTTTGTACAGACTGGGACAGGCTGTGACTGTATGATGCTACAGTTACAGACTGAATGTCTTTTTGGGGAAATCATTGTAAAAGGGTAACAAGGTATTGTACTTGTTGGATTTATGAATGCTGATACAACTATTGTACAATTATATTACTGGAAACAGTGTGTCAGTGAAAGTGTGTATGATGGTGTATATGTGTGTGTTAGTATCAGGAGAATGACAGCTTTCCTCCGTTCCAGTCCAGCTGGACTCTGATCCTCTGGATCTGCTTCCCTGAGAGATCACTCTCTAAAGACACTGTGTGTGGTGTAAATAAACGACCTTTATATAAACCTATCAAAACCTATCAAAGCCCCGCCTCGTGCCTCCTCCTCCTCGCGAGCCTCGCGTAAAAAACCCTGTCTCGAAAAGCCCCGCCTCACGCCGAAGCCCCGCGCCTAAAAGTGAGCGCTCCTCTTTCAATTTCGCTGGAATGCCAATTTCCCTGTGACATACATACTCATTGACTGCCATTGACAAGTGCACTCATCAATTGGCCCGGGGCTCGCACTGCCATTGACAAGAGTGCTGTGTTTTCAATGGGTTACGCTAGAGTGCGCTGTTCACAAACCTTATGGAGAACAGTAGACCCGGAAATAATGTGATCACAACAAACTCAACCCAGTCCCATCTAGTGTTAAAGGATTTTCTGTTGCTTTTTGGCGAAAACAAGCCACATTCAACTGCCCACAACTATGGAATGGATTATCGCGGCAGCACAATTATTTTTTCTCCGATTCTTCTATGAGACTCGGTTACGTCTTTTTTATGGAACTTTATCAGCCACGGCACCCCTGAATTACATTGGTACTTTATAGCATCTTAAATGTATGTCATATTACGGTACATAAAGTACCGTAATAAGACATACATGTAAAACTTTCCCCCTAAGATCCATGTACTGTATGTCATGAGGAAAACTTGAGAGAATATCAGATTTTTTTTGTGTTACAATGATGAAAGTATTAATTTGTTGCTTGTATTTAATGGTCTCAAGGCGTATAGAGTCAAAGTGGTCATCTTCTACTAATATTTCTAAACAGCTACCTCATAATCACCATTTTGCATAGAGTTCAGAAGGTTTTACTGAACAATTTAATGCATTAACTGTTGACATATCCTATCAAGCTCAAAATAATTTAACATGTGATTGATTGATTTTGGTTCTAAATCTGTAAATAAAACTATGTGATGTAATGCTGTTTAATTCAAATAAATGTCTCTAGCACACATCTCTTGTTTGGTTTGAGTCCAGTTGCTTCAAATAACAAATATCTGTTCCACATTTTATTTCATTATAAAGTATGACATTTTGTTAGCACAGCGTCAGTGTTTAGCGTCAGACGTTTTATGAAGCCATATGGTGTGAGCTACACAGTAAATACACCATCTATATTTAATGCGATGATATAAATATTAAGTATGATCTCTATCAATTTCAACAAGATTGATCTAATCCTTCATCATTACAAATTGTCTTTACTCAGCTGGACTGAGGTGAACAGAACAAAAATGAGGAGTGACCCACAGACACACATTAGCGCAAGGACCCACACTGCCAGACTTATTTCAGACTGTGTCGTCCCAGTGCCAGGAAAAAGGTGCATTTTTCCTCTGTTTGTTTTTTAACATTGAAGTGAATGGAGCAGCAATTTTTTGGATAGCGTTATCTCCTAGTTCCTTTGAGATAAACCAAAAAAAAAAAAGACCAAAAAATTCAGATTTTTTTTTTCATATTTTCGTCATTCCGTCATTGGCCATGATAGCCATAGAGCCATCGGACGGGAATTACTTTTGCTGTGACAGCAAAAGTAAAAAAAACTTTAGTAAAAGTAGCAATAACACTATTTAATAATTAGTTATAATTAAAAGGCCTGTCTTAAAAATAAAATACATAAATAAATACATCTACAGTACAAAAGTATTGGCATCAAAATACTTATAGTACCAAAGTAAAACTTTTGTGAGCTTGTAGATGGGCTATTATCCGATATCCGAAGTTTTAATTAGGATTAATGAATGATTTTAATAATTATAAAGTAAATAAAGCTGTCAAATAGTAGTGGAGTAAAAATTACATTATTTGCCTCTGAGATGTAATGGAGTAGGAATATAAAGTATTAAAAATGAAAATACTCAAGTAAAGCCAACGCACCTCAAAATTGTACTTAAGTACAGACAGTACTGAGTACAGAGTAAATAGTTACTTTCCACTATTGGTAACAAACAGTGTCCATAGGTGATCTTAAAGCTGGCTCCAGACCAATCCAAATCGGCCCGACTTTGGGCCGATTTGGCTTCGGGAAGCGTCGGCCAGTCGGTTAGGGGTCCGTCGGCCAGTCGGTTAGGGGTCCGTCGGGACCTTTTCGGCCGACCCAGAGCCGACCGAACATGTTCAGCTTTTTAGCCGACTGGCAGAGCAGTGGCAGTGACAACAAAGGGCTGTCGGTGTTGCCAGATTATGTGAGAGAAACAAGCGACCATGTCTATGAAAACCTACATTCACTGTTTCTCGTTGTTGCTCCCAGAGAGAGAGAGAGAGATTGATTGATTTGACCTAGTTTTGCGCAGTTTTGGTGCGCAACACAACCCTCGTTTAAGTGAATTGCTTTCACCTGCTGCTGCTGTGTGGAGCGCAGTGGTGGAAAAAGTACTCAAATGTTTTACTTAAGTAAAAGTATCAATACTGCAATGTAGAAGTACTCCGTTACAAGTAAAAGTCCCGAATTAAAAATGTACTTGAGTGAAAGTACAAAAGTATTGGTATCAAAATGTACTTAAAGTACCAAAAGTAAAAGTACTCAAATGTTTGAAAATAGCAGATCTACAAGCTCACAACGCGTCGCTTCGCGACGCGTTGTGAGCTTGTAGATCGGCTATTTTCAAATAGCCTAGGTATAAAATAGAGCTAAAGTGGTTACTGTATGTTTTATAATGTAATAATTTATATCTGCAAAGTAACTAATAACTAAAGTTTTCAAATAATTGTAGTGGAGTAAAAGTAGAATATTTTCCTCAGAGATGTATGGAGTAGAAGTAAAAGTACTGAAAATTAGAAATACTCCAGTAAAGTAAAAAATCCTCAAAAGTGTACTTAAGTACAGTACTTGAGTAAATGTACTTAGTTACTTTACACCACTGGCGGAGTGTGCGCTACAGGGCATATCTCCAAGCCAGGGTGACCTACCCAGGCTTCTTGTATGTTCCTTTTTTATTATTATTTAAAAACAATTTAAAATCGTGAAAATAGCCAATCTACAAGCTGTAATTATTAATAATTAAGAAATACTATATTTTAAAGAGTGAAAAATCAACTAAAGTCATTATTAGTGCAAGTTCATTCACATTTCATTTGAATGAAAATAACTTGTGGGTAAAATACATTCTGTGAATCTAATGTGATTAATGTGACCCCTACTTCAGTCAGTGAAGTCCAGGGCTGAATGTGACATATTGAGACCTATATAACTAAATATTGGTCATTTGCCAACACATTATTTTGTGAAATAAATGGGTTATATTTCACAGATAGTTATACTATTCTTATAATATATTAAAATACAATGATCCTTAACCTTCAAGTTAAATGCATTATTTCCGTGGACTTAAAAATCATTTTTGGACTTAAAAATCATTATTATTTTTTTGGATGGCCTTCCTGCCCTGGCAGGAAGACCGGGCAGGGCCTTTGTGCCCTCCAAAAAATTACAACACCAAAGGCCAAGTGGCCTTGCCCCTAAAATGACGAAATTCCAGGCTTGAATGCAATAGATGTACTCTGAGTCTGTTACAAGTAAAAGTCCAGAATTCAACATTTACTTGAGTAAAAGTACTAAAGTATTGGTATAAAAATGTACTTAAAGTACCAAAAGTAAAAGTACAAAAATGTTTGAAAATAGCAGATCTACAAGCTCAGAACGCGTGCATCGCAACACGTTGTGAGCTTGTAGATCTGCTATTTTCAAATAGCTTATAGGTATAAAATAGGGCTAAAGTGGTTAATGTATGTTTCATAATGATTTATATCTGCAAAGTAACTAGTAACTAAACATTTCAAATAATTGTTGTGGAGTACAAGTATAGACAATTGGAAATACTCCAGTAAAGTAAAAGTACCTCAAAATTGTACTTAAGTACAGTACTTGAGTAAATGTACTAGTTACTTACACCACTGCACGTCAGTGAAGAAAAAACGCTGGGAACATCCCTAAGTGGCTTTGCAGGGAAACAAGCCCAAAGTCGCTTATAATAAGCAGACCTGGCAACGCTGGCACGCTAAAAGTCAAATTAGCACATGAATGGCCAGTCGGCTGACAGACTTAAATGGTAACTTTTGCCAACCGAATACCAGTCTGTTGCAGTCTGGAGTAGTCTGCAATAGTCTGGACGAGTCTGTTTGGTGCGGAGTTGCCTTAAAGCTGGCTCCAGACCAATCCAAATCGGCCCGACTTTGGGCCGATTTGGCTTCGGGAAGCGTCGGCCAGTCGGTTAGGGGTCCGTCGGCCAGTCGGTTAGGGGTCCGTCGGGACCTTTTCGGCCGACCCAGAGCCGACCGAACATGTTCAGCTTTTTAGCCGACTGGCAGAGCAGTGGCAGTGACAACAAAGGGCTGTCGGTGTTGCCAGATTATGTGAGAGAAACAAGCGACCATGTCTATGAAAACCTACATTCACTGTTTCTCGTTGTTGCTCCCAGAGAGAGAGAGAGAGATTGATTGATTTGACCTAGTTTTGCGCAGTTTTGGTGCGCAACACAACCCTCGTTTAAGTGAATTGCTTTCACCTGCTGCTGCTGTGTGGAGCGCAGTGGTGGAAAAAGTACTCAAATGTTTTAAGTAAAAGTATCAATACTGCAATGTAGAAGTACTCCGTTACAAGTAAAAGTCCCGAATTAAAAATGTACTTGAGTGAAAGTACAAAAGTATTGGTATCAAAATGTACTTAAAGTACCAAAAGTAAAAGTACTCAAATGTTTGAAAATAGCAGATCTACAAGCTCACAACGCGTCGCTTCGCGACGCGTTGTGAGCTTGTAGATCGGCTATTTTCAAATAGCCTAGGTATAAAATAGAGCTAAAGTGGTTACTGTATGTTTTATAATGTAATAATTTATATCTGCAAAGTAACTAATAACTAAAGTTTTCAAATAATTGTAGTGGAGTAAAAGTAGAATATTTTCCTCAGAGATGTATGGAGTAGAAGTAAAAGTACTGAAAATTAGAAATACTCCAGTAAAGTAAAAAATCCTCAAAAGTGTACTTAAGTACAGTACTTGAGTAAATGTACTTAGTTACTTTACACCACTGGCGGAGTGTGCGCTACAGGGCATATCTCCAAGCCAGGGTGACCTACCCAGGCTCATGAAATTCATATGCAGGCATAGTAGCCAATTAGAATGAAATCCGCAAAAACGGACTCATATACTGATACAGAACCATATTGGCTATTATATTATGGCTGTCGGGTGGAAATCTTGTATGTTCGTTTTTTATTATTATTTAAAAACAATTTAAAATCGTGAAAATAGCCAATCTACAAGCTGTAATTATTAATAATTAAGAAATACTATATTTTAAAGAGTGAAAAATCAACTAAAGTCATTATTAGTGCAAGTTCATTCACATTTCATTTGAATGAAAATAACTTGTGGGTAAAATACATTCTGTGAATCTAATGTGATTAATGTGACCCCTACTTCAGTCAGTGAAGTCCAGGGCTGAATGTGACATATTGAGACCTATATAACTAAATATTGGTCATTTGCCAACACATTATTTTGTGAAATAAATGGGTTATATTTCACAGATAGTTATACTATTCTTATAATATATTAAAATACAATGATCCTTAACCTTCAAGTTAAATGCATTATTTCCGTGGACTTAAAAATCATTTTTGGACTTAAAAATCATTATTATTTTTTTGGATGGCCTTCCTGCCCTGGCAGGAAGACCGGGCAGGGCCTTTGTGCCCTCCAAAAAATTACAACACCAAAGGCCAAGTGGCCTTGCCCCTAAAATGACGAAATTCCAGGCTTGAATGCAATAGATGTACTCTGAGTCTGTTACAAGTAAAAGTCCAGAATTCAACATTTACTTGAGTAAAAGTACTAAAGTATTGGTATAAAAATGTACTTAAAGTACCAAAAGTAAAAGTACAAAAATGTTTGAAAATAGCAGATCTACAAGCTCAGAACGCGTGCATCGCAACACGTTGTGAGCTTGTAGATCTTATTATAAGCTCTTGTAGAGCTTATAGGTATAAAATAGGGCTAAAGTGGTTAATGTATGTTTCATAATGATTTATATCTGCAAAGTAACTAGTAACTAAACATTTCAAATAATTGTTGTGGAGTACAAGTATAGACAATTGGAAATACTCCAGTAAAGTAAAAGTACCTCAAAATTGTACTTAAGTACAGTACTTGAGTAAATGTACTAGTTACTTACACCACTGCACGTCAGTGAAGAAAAAACGCTGGGAACATCCCTAAGTGGCTTTGCAGGGAAACAAGCCCAAAGTCGCTTATAATAAGCAGACCTGGCAACGCTGGCAGGCTAAAAGTCAAATTAGCACATGAATGGCCAGTCGGCTGACAGACTTAAATGCCAACTTTTGCCAACCGAATACCAGTCTGTTGCAGTCTGGAGTAGTCTGCAATAGTCTGGACGAGTCTGTTTGGTGCGGAGTTACCTTTAGTCACGTTGAACTGCTGTCTTTAAAATGACCGCCAGAGGGCGCTGATGCCTCATATATGTCAGAGTAAGGACCTTGATGTCTGTCATTCCTGTATGGCTGTAGACATTTTCATTGATAATTTTTAGCACCCTCCTCCACGTATGTCTGAGCATGGACAGATACATTTCTATCACTGCTTAAGTTGCCATTGAACACTTTCATACCACTGTTGCATTGGAATGTCTTTAATGGACATTAAGGACATTTTAAATGCTGGAAATTCAAATAACGTGGAAAAACAGTACCCATGCACCTGTTTACAATTTGCAACTGATCCTAACAAGTCTCCTAAGCTTGACACCCCGATGTTTTCTGTACATATTTGTATTGTTCCTAGTGTTGATGATTTCTTGTATGTTAAAGGTTTCATGACATTCAGTTTTACCACACATTAAAAGTCTTTGTCAAACGTGTATAAAAGGTTTTAACAAAACATTCTACTCCAGTGATCCATGGCAGGTGTTTTTCTCTCACATTTCTAAAGCCTTTTCAACTGCAATGAAAAAAATAAATATTTGCCAGCGGGTGTCGCAGTTGAGGGATTTTGCTTGTCAATCATCGCCGCTGATTACTTTTCAGTCTAATTATTCAGAAAACCCCAGACCACAGAAGATCCACTGAATATTCAAAGTTCAGATTTTTGGGGTGTAATTGAGGTCATAAAACCCCCCAAAAAACATGAAAAATAAAAAAAGTGAAAATGAATGTCATAGAACCTTTAATGTCTTTAAATGTCTTGATGAATTGAATATATAGGACCACAATGGAAACAAGCCCTCAGGCCTTTTGGTGTTATCCTTTTTAGCATCATTGTATAAGCTGATCGTACCACTGTACTTTTTGAAAACTGTTAATAAAGTATTCAATCAATCAATCAATCAATCAATCAATCAATCAATCAATCAATCAATCAATCAATCAATCAATCAATCAATCAATCTCAATGGAAGAGTAGGGAGACCACCTCCAACCACTGCAGATGTAGGCTACTAGTTATATTGTAATACTCTACCATACAGATTGGTTGAAATAAAATGTTATTCATTAACCACATTCATTAACCACATTGGTAGTGTGTATATCTGTCTGTCTCTTATATGTCATCATGATTTGTGTGCATGGGGTTCTCATCTTAAACAAGCTCAGTGCTTAATGAGTTTTCCAGTTTAGTAGACCTTGTATTGTGAATTTGTACTTCCATGTACTGTTATGTACTGTCATGTACTGTTCTCATGTCTTACTAAATAAAGTACATCAATCAATCAAGCAATCAAACCTGGCTTCCCTATTTTGGGCATAATCATTATAGGCGAACAGTTTTTCTCAAAAATCACCAAGCATAAAAAAGCAAAAACAGCAGATCTACAAGCTCACAAAAGGTCACATGAGTTAGCCACCAAATGTAGATGTCACTGGACATAATCGGTAGGTGGAGATTTCAAATAATCTTTTTATGCAAGACTATGCAAAAAAATATAGCACTCCATAGACTGTGAATGTAGCTTGTAAATCCAACCAAACGATGTACCTCTCCCTGCCTGTCTTCATCCCTCTATTTCAGCACAATACACTTTAACACATACATAATGCAAAGTGTGCTTATGTAAAAGTGTGGGATTATTTTTACACTGCTGTGCAGCATACATAACTGCACTTAGCGTGACACGGGAGCGTTGCTTTGCACTGCATTCTGGGAAATGTATTCCTTCTTTTAAAATAACATACATAAATAGTGCATTTATATTGCGCCTTTATCCAAAGCGTTTCACAATGTGTGCATTCACATTCACCCATTCAAACACACACCGATAGCGGAGGAAACGTTCCAAGGACAGGTTGGTGCCAGCCTGTTCATCGCTGTACCTCCTAAG
This sequence comes from Gymnoscopelus braueri, assembly GCF_963280865.1. Classification (NCBI taxonomy): domain Eukaryota; kingdom Metazoa; phylum Chordata; class Actinopteri; order Myctophiformes; family Myctophidae; genus Gymnoscopelus; species Gymnoscopelus braueri. The sequence continues at coordinate 18,188,444 of NC_137625.1, forward strand.
ACACTGCCACCCCTTCTCTAAACTGACAGTAACTCCATTATCTCGCTATTGTTCACTCAATCTGTCTATACTGTCATGTCTGTCTTCTTTCTTGGCTGTCCTATTACCACGCACGCACGCATGCACGCACACACACACTCATTCCGTGGTGTTGTCCCTGTGCCACCGGAGTGTCCTTTTGAGTTTGCAACCAGACAGAGCGCTCACTTGTTCCCAGTAAATGAAAACCGCCCTGGTGAACCCCTCTGATCTGGTCTGAGCCCCACGCACCACATCCCACTGACCTTTGATATCCATGCTTGTTATGTGTGTGTGTGTGTGTGTGTGTGTGAGAGAGAGAGAGAGCGAGAGAGAGAAAGAGCATGTGCTTTGAGGCTTTTGTGGAGTGTTTTTTGTGAAGTTCAAGTTTTGGACATATGAGGTTTCCACCCGACAGAGACGTCGTGATGGTGGCTTTGCCCGTCTTTGCATCTCTGTCTACAGTCGGGTTCAGGTTCATGCGTGCACGTTGTATGCACGTTGGTTGATTGCATGTCTACTGTTCAGTTAAAAGGTATGTTCGCGTATGCGTTGGTTTGCATGATTTGTTCAAAGTTGATGTTTCAGGGCACTTGTAGACACTAACACCACCAATACATATCAGCCATTATTACTTGAGGACATCAGTATTGGCAGTTATGCAGTCCAAGTGTCCCGACTTTCAGCCACTTTCAACCTGGTGTCACTATCTTGGGTCGTTATAGGTAGCCTATTTTTTTGAAAATGTCAGAATTTTCTTTCCTTCAAATGTTAATGGCTCAGTTCATGGGTGCACTTCATATCTACTTGTTCACTGTATAATTAAAGTTAAATGTACTTTTGATATATAAATAATAACAATATATATATAAAAATATAAGTAAAATGTTCTCAAACAGGAACTGTAATCCATAAAAAAAAAAAAAATCTGGATTGGCATCTGACCGAGAAATCTGACATCAGTGAACAAAGGCCATTCTTATACAAGACATAGTACTCATGAATTATTGACATGCCTGGAAAAGCTTTCTATCATCACCTAGTGATGATAAGACATCTCAGGAAGGTCTGGAGGCCATGATCGCTTCAACACAAAGGGATCGCTGCAGGATAAGATGCTCCCATGAAACGGGAGAAGGAGGGTGGCTGATTTGTTTTGTCGAGCAACACCCAACGAACGTCTCTGTTTTCAATAGAATTCTTTCTCAGCCGCTTCCCAGTATAAATCTGCCGTTTAAACAAAGATGGACGCCTCTAAAGTCATCTCTCAGCCTTCCCCGTTGCTACGGCCTTGCCCCCCTGACCTCCGAACTCTGACCTTCACCATGTTGACCTCCAGTCTAAAACACGCACGCACAGACTCACATGCACACACATGCACACACACAAAGATTCACACGCACAGCCCTAGTGCCTTCTCGTCTGCCGATGAAAACACAGCAAGAAGAGTCGTAATCAGAGACCACTGATTACCAATGTTTTTTTTAGATTAAAAGATTAGCCAATGAGCCAATTTTGGGTCTCGATCTCGATCTAAAAGGTTTGGAAACCGATGGTCTAATCTGTCTAATGTTTGATCTCAGAGCTGCTGCTTTGTGGACCGACCAAAGTGCTACCACCTTTGTGCCTAACCATATGCACGTCAAATCATGTAGCCTACATACTGTTTCAGCTGGATTATGCTATGTGTATATGTGTAGATATCTTTCTCTTTCTCTTTACTCTTTGATCTATTTTTCTCCTGGCTTTCCCTGTCCCTTTCTCCTCCTGAAAAAAACTACAACGATGGAGCCTGTAAACCTGTGATGTGACAATAAAGTTGATCGGAAGGTTTGTTAAGCTGAATAGAAGAAAAAAAGAAAAAACTGAATAAATAATACTTCTCAATGCTTTGCAGAAGGAATTTATTTGCATTATTTTAGCATAGCAGTCTTCAGAGAACAGGAATGCACAGAAATAATTGTCACAAGTTAAAGTAAAACTAGGACAGTACATTTCTTTTCACAATGGTCTCTTGTCACGGCACAAGTCCTTCAGTTGTCTGGAAGAAGGTCGTTAGATCGTGCCTTGTATTGAGTGCAGCCCGCGTTGCTCTCGCTCTTGAAAGCGTGCGCGTCTGCAGCTACCGAATCGCGATATAATCAGAACCATGACGCGTCCACTGTTCACGAGCCCTTGCAGCGCCAGCTACAGGAACACAGTAGGTATAACAAGGACCTCATTGGGGTGACCATATTGTGTGAGCTTGTAGTTTGGCTAATTTGACAATTTCTTAACATTTCATTTTTTATTTAAATTAGAATTTTCACCTTTTCAGAGGTGTTGTAGAGGTATTTGTCAGGACTTGGGACACCCCAGCATGAAACAGGGACCATCCCTGGATTGTCCCAAACCGGGACGTCACTCTGGTCACTCTACTTGTGTTGACTGCAAGCCAGTGTTGCTCTCGCTCTTGAGTGCGTGCTCGTCTGCAGACACCAAATTGTTGAACATCATCGACTGTTAGGCCCGCTTCACGAGCCCTCGTGGCTACATGGAAGTGACAAGTACAACGTCTCTGTCGGGTGGAAACCTCATTATGTCCAAAACCTTTACTTTTCAGGATTCAAAAGCATCAAACGTAGCAGATCTACAAGCTTGCGGATCTGCTGCGTTTGATGCTTTTGTGTGACGCTGTAGTATGATCAAGTAGGGCGTTCATTTACGAAAAAAACACAAAAAGTTAGAAAATTGATATTTCTGGAGGTTTCTGCCCGACAACAACGATAATAAGGCCTTGGCAGTGCCTTTCCCCCCGAAACAGTCATAACCTACCCCCCCCCCCCCATCCCCGCCCACCACCATCACTCCCAGCCCACTCCTTCCTGTCCCTTTCCCCTCAATCCCCACACTGTGACCTTGTTGGCCTTGCCTCACCCCACCCCCCCCCCCCCCACCCAACCCTGTCCACGGAGCTGCTGATCCAGGCAGCTGTGTTTACACTCTGGGGGTCTGTGGGAATTTCCTGCTGACCTCAGCACAGACAGACACACACCGCCATGCACTGTTGCTCAGCTGATCCATGACTGATCACATGGACCATTTCACATATATGTACACATACGCGCACATGCACACGCAAACGCAAACGCACACACACACACACACACACACACACACACACACACACACACACGCGCACACGCACACACACACGCACACGCACACACAGTAGTTTGCACACACACAAAACAACAGATTTTCACCACTATGCAAATGCAAGCAGTATTCAGCGTTGGAATATTTATGTCTTTTTTTATGGATCTGAATACAAGATTAGACTGAAGATTAGACTCTCAATCTCCTCTGTCCAAAGTTACCTTTCTGCACTTACTTCTCTGGATTTAATTGCTTTTCTGGTTCTGTGTGATGACCTTAAGATCACTGGAGGCTTTTCATAGAGGGGGGGGGGGCTGTTTTAAAAACACAAATGATTATGTCACACTAAATAGCCTACTTGATGAGCATGCTGTCCCTTTTGCTACCATGGCTCAAACACAAACAACCCAATGCAGACGTTGTACCCCGGGTCTTGTCCCCTAAGTCACTGACACACACACACACACACACACAGACACACACACACACACACACACACACACACACACACACACACACACACACACACACACACACACACACACACACACACACACACACACACACACACACACACACACACACACACACACACACACACACACACACACACACTTCACTTACTGAGACTGCTGAGACCAGTCGCAGTTTTTCTGGTTTATCTTTTTCTCAGACAAAGCAAACTGTGATGTGTTTACAGAACAGCTTTATCAGTTACTGAAGAAGCACTGTGACCTCAGGTTACACTGGCATCAACCTTAACAGTGGCTCTATAATATGAATAACTTAATGGCGCCATATACCATGGGGTTAATGCAAAAATGTATGTATTTTATTTGTGTGTGTTCAGTGCTGCAAAAATATTTGAACTGTTATGATGAATATAAAAATACTTACTGTATGCCTGCAGCTTTACATAATTTCAGGAGTGCAACAGTTAGTCAAACAAATTAATTTCGGGTAGAGAATTTCTTAAACTTTGGTCATTGGATTTTCCACAGAATTATTGAAATGTGTCTTTTTTTAATAGCGAAAATAGCATATATACATATAAGCTCTTAACGCTTTGTGATGTAACGTGTCGAGCTATCTCTCCTTTAAACAATTTGAGCAATTGAATACTTTAGTAACACGATTGTTAACAGCAGGTAGTCCAGTCAAAGGTTATGCTAAAAGTATAACAGAAAAAGCCCCAGGAGGCTTGTTTCCGTTGTTGTCCATTGTACTCAATTCATCAGAAATACATACAAAAAGCCCTAGGGGGCTAAAGATCTGCATAAAGATCTACAGCCATTTGCAATTTGGAAATTCTAACAGTCAGTTGCAGTTCTACTATAGTGTAGCATGTGGTGCAGCAGGCATGCAGTATAGAGCAAGGGTTCCCAAACTTTTCAGGCCGTGACCCCCCCCAAAATAATCATATTTGAACAGGGGATCACATAGGGGTGGATTCCTGCTCACCGCCACCGAGACTGGTGGTTTGAATCCTCCACGGGGGCCTCCGGCTTGGCTCGGTGGTCCAATGAAATGAATGAATACAATTTGTCTGCCGTGTTTGTGGGTGGGAAGCTGGCAGCCATGGGAGGATGATCTCTGTCGCTGCATTACAGACCCCTGCAGGTTCGTTGTCACGGTGCCGATTCAACAGTGATAATTTTTTTATTTTGATTTAACCGTGGTCTTTTGAATAATATTCCATTTAGTTTCAGTCATATTTTAGTAATCTGAAATGAGTTTTAGTCTAATTTACTGCAGTTGACTAAATATCATAAGATTTTAGTCGACTAAATCTACAGTTGATTTAGTCACAAAAAAAATATTTTTGGCTTCATAATGCCTGATTTATTTTTGGCTTCATAATGCCTGATTTATACTTAGCCGTGTGCCAAAAATAGCCGATCTACAAGCTCACAACGCTTAGTCGATCTGGATCTCTTCTCCACTAGTCCCTCCCTAACACTTTCGTCTAGTTTTTATTTGTTGATGAAATTGCCAATATATTTAGTCATAGTTTTAGTCACCATAGCTTCGTTTTTTTTATCTAGTTTTTATTTAGTGTCAGTGAAGAAAAGGTAGTCGACGAACATTTTTCGTCATAGTTTTAGTCGACGAAAGTAACACTGCTATTCAACGGGGTGCAGAACTGGGAAGAATGGCGCGTTCTTCATTACGCCCGCCCCGGTGACGCGGCTGGTAATTCCATGTATATGTGAGGAGACATGGCGTTGACTACACCCTCCTCATATACAACAATATGGGTTGGCAGGGACAGGCATACACACATGGTGGGACTTGGCAGTGACTAAATTGGGGATAAAAACTAAACACAGTTGATCAAAATGAACAAATTAAATTGAAATAAATACAAGGTATGCCGGACATGCGCCAGCTTTACTACTGTGTCATTAGCTTCCATAATGATAACACACAAGAAGTTCATTTGGTTCAACTTTGGTGTTTAACCGCATGGTCCATTCACACTGTAATATCCCGAGTGTTAAAGTCTGAGTGTAAAAATACACTCTTACACACTTTCACTGTGGGTGACGTAATAGAAGTGGGAAAAAAAGCAACTATGTGAAAACAGCTGCCAACGCTGGGTTTAAGATCTTGTCAGTACTCAGTACTGTTTTGCTGTGATTTGTGAGCTGGATTGGCTTGGCTTTTGCGAGAGTTGCTTTGTTCGTGAACGCAGTCTGACACAATCAATGGCTTTAAACAAGAGTTATCACGCTCACACACATATGTGGCATAACAAGTATCTAAATGATTACATGCTTACTCATGCAGCAATAACTGTGCCAGCTGGTATTGAGAAAGTGGTGAGAGCAGAAATTGACACTATATTTTCTGGCACGGAAAAAGCGTAGCAGCCCTTTTCCCATAAATACACCCGCCCCCATAAAACACACCGCATCGATTTGCATCTCCAATGCCCTTCGCTTCCCAAGACATACTCCAGTACGCTCCTCCATGAAAAACTATGCAGAATTATAAACAATCAATAGACGAGGCTTCTTGAATGTCAGCCCATGATATTACATTGCAGTGTGGTGGAAAGTAACTCAAGTATTTTTTACTCTACTGGAGTATCTGCAATTTTCAATACTTTTACTTCTACTCCACTACATCTCAAAGGCAAATATTGTACTTTTACTCTACTATAACTGTTTGAAAGGTTTAATTACTAGTTACTTTAGATTTTGATTATTATTACGAAACCACTTCAGACTTACATACTTGAGCTTGTAGATCTGCTATTTTCAAAGGATTTTCCTACATTTTATACATTAAATGTATACAAATCCTTTGAAAATACTTGTGAAATGGGACCTTCTGTACTTTTGTGAGTGTTTCTACAATAGGGTATTGATACTTTTACTTAAGTAAAAAATGTGAGTACTTCTTCCATCACAGCTGCATGTCCGTACTACGAGAGATGTGACCGGTGCAGGATGTTGTTCCAGTACACATTTAGCTGACACTATGACATTACTGTAGTAATTCAGATTTAGAGGTGACATATCTTTTTTTTATATCTGTATAAATAAACATTGAGTAGGGGCTAAATGAGGCCTGGACTGGCCCACGTCTGACACTCCTGTCCCTGGATGACTCTAGTTCAGTGGTTTTCAACCTTTTTTATGCCAAGGACCCCTAAATTGTTATAGATTTGGCCGCGGACCACCATTTGAAAATGTTTTGTGCCAGGGACCGCCAGAAGCAAAGATATCAGTTAATTTTAGCTTTAAAAATATATAAATATTCAAAGATATGCACACTTTTTCAAGGTTTAAAAAAAATAGCAGATCTACAAGCTCATAACGCGGCACTCTATTTCGCTGGGGACCCCCTGGTACTCCCTCAAGGACCACTGGTTGAAAAACACTGCTCTAGTTGCTCGACTACATCAGTGGTTCTCAAAGTGGGGTCCCCCAGAGAAATTAGTTAAACCACTTCAACCCTATGTATTTGAAAAGCAACACGACGTGTTGGGATCTGCTATTTTCAAAGGATTTTTACACATTTGGAAACTTGCGAAATGGGACATTCCGCGTTATGAGTACTTTTACTTTTGGTACACTAAGTATACTTTGATGCCAATACTTTTGTACTTTTACTCAAGTACCTTTTTAATACCGGACTTTTACCTGTAATAGAGTATTTCTACATGGTGGCATTGATACTTTTACTCAAGTAAAAAACGTGGGTACTTCTTCCACCGCTGATAGTTATTTAACGTGCATATCAAACGGGGCAGGGACTTCAGATCCTTGAACACGGGGAACACGATTCCCTGCTGTTCCGCTAAAGACGATGGGATTTCCTTTTGTTGTGTGACAGCCTGTCTGCGTACAGGGTGACAGTGTCTGTCATTGTCTTGTCATTGTCTCCTATAAAGCTCATACTGGATTTCATTAGGGTGAAGGAGGCCAAGATCCTATGTTCACGTGGTGAGGTAACAACATGTGTGTGTGTGTGTGTGTGTGTGTGTGTGTGTGTGTGTGTGTGTGTGTGTGTGTGTGTGTGTGTGTGTGTGTGTGTGTGTGTGTGTGTGTGTGTGTGTGTGTGTGTGTGTGTGTGTGTGTGTGTGTGTGTGTGTGTGTGTGTGTGTGTGTGTGGCACATGGGACCCGGTCCTGATAACTTCTCCATTGTCACACTGTTTGGTCACATGTCGGATGTGTCCGTATATTCTATAGCAGTGGTATTCTCAACCTTTTCAGGCCGTGACCCCCCAAAATAATCATATTTGAACTGGGGACCCCCCACCCTGACAAGCACTTGGAATGTAGGAGTTGAGGCATTACATTTAGTTTGACTCCGTTCCACAGATAAATATTGTAAAAAATAGCTCACAAGCTTGTAGATCGGCTACATATATATATATTTTTTCTCTTTCTTATATTATTTGACAATTTGGCCAATGTTTGACCAGTTTTTATAGTATAGTTTGTTGATTACTTTTGATGCAGTAAGTATTGTTCACTGTCATCTGGGACCCCCCCCCCCCCAATCAAAACCCCCTGGAGGTCCACACATGGTTTAATAATACATTTGGTATTATAATCATCTTCATCTACTGTCCCTTTATACCAGTATTTCCCAAACGGTGGGTTGGGACCCATTTTTATGGGTCGTGAGTAAATATGCCTTTTTTTGTTTCCTACATTTTTGTTTTTAATTATTATTATTTGGAAAGATTAAAACAGAATATCCCCCCAAAATCTAACATGTTCATGAATTCAAAACAAATATATTTGTTAAAAGTTCCGGACTACAGCTTTAATTCATAATCCGTTGTTGCGACACCGCGGCATGGTGAAGTAAAAATTTAACACAAGCCAGCTGTAGAAGTCATGGCTCATGTTTAGGCAAGGGTATTTCACAGAGCCTCCCTAGTAACAAATGGAGCCCTGTTTTCTCTCTGTTTTCGCTTCCATAAAAAGACTGCAGGTGTGTTAGGTTTTAAACTTTACACCTACACACCTTGGAATGCTGACACACACATACACACACACACACACACACACACACACACACACACACACACACACACACACACACACACACACACACACACACACACACACACACACACACACACACACACACACACACACACACACAGACACACACGGTATAGGCCCTCGGTTGAAAAGTAGGCCAGGGCGTGAGCGGACCTCAAATGTCAACATTTCCTCACACATGCATGTCTAAAAGTACTTTTAGAGAAATAGGCTACCGTGTGTGTGCGCATGCTCGCGCGTGTGTGCATGGCTGTATGTGTGTGCAGGGCCATGTGTGTATAGACAGACACACACGTGTGTGTGTGTGTATACACGTGTGTATGGAGTTTTTTTGTGTCTATACACACACGCGGCACTTAATCATGATGACAAATGATACGTCCATAACACTCACAGGACTGAAACTCAAACAAACCGATGTTTGCGATGTCTGATCACTAAGAAAACATCCAACACGGGCTGGCCAGATAATTGGCAAAACACTGCGATTGTATTGATAATATAACATATATATCGTAGCTGTTTTTTTTTTGCTAATTAATGCCCTATACTTGATCATACTACAGCGTCACACAAAAGCATCAAAAGTTTCAGATCTACAAGCTCGAAACGCGGCGCGAAACGCGGCGCGAAGCGACGCGTTTCGAGCTTGTAGATCTGATACTTTTGATGTTTTTGAATTTGAATCCTGAAAAGTAACAGTTTTGGACATACTGTACAAGGTTTCCACCCGACAAAGACGATATGTTAAAAAATAATAAGAAACCTTTAAAAAATAAAATGTTGTGATGCCGATAAATAGGAATTTAAAGTATACTATGTTGGTTCCATTGATTATGCCGGAACACAATCGATGGATTGATTGATCGCTAAAATAAAGATGCTTTGAAAATGCACGCGGCCCACCCATCTGACCACTTAACACGGCAGCCCGATAGGCGGCGGCGGCCGGCAGGCCACGCCCGCTCTCAGGATTTTTAAGTGGCTTCGTGATCCAGAGAAGGTTGCGAACCAACCAGGAATAACCTCACAGAACCTCACAGGAAACAGTGTTCATCCTGCCGTCTAGTCTGTGACTCACCCAACAGGTGTGGATGTTTTGGCAAGCTCCACAAGGGGCAAAGGTCACCTGACCACTCAGGGCGACTAATACAGGAGCGTGTAGAACCCCCCTGGTGGCACTAGGTACCATTTTTATACTCCAGGTCCCGATGGACACTGTGGATATTACAGTGGACAGAGTGGGGGAGTGTTTTAAAGAGCTTATGACATCCAAAAATCTATGTTTATGTTTATTATTTACAGTAGATATATGCAAAATCTGCCCTCAATATGACAAAAAGAGTAGTTTTTTGTTAGCTGGCATTGCAATTTACTAAGCTAATCAGGCTAATCAGATTAGCAACATTTTTATGATGTAACCCTTTTTTGGGCGTAGGCCAGTGTAATTAATTAATTACATTTTCATCATATATTTATTTACTCTAAAATCAAGCAGAGCATCAGCCCCTCTCTATGGCTCCTCCCACCGCAGAAACAAACTGGGGAAATAGCCTGTACATGATATTCTCTTTTACTTGTTTGTCTGTGTGTATTATAAAACATACAGTGTATCTCCTATCGAAACTCGAGAGGCGAACTCAGAGCAGAGCTCATACTGTCACTGATAAGTTCGTCCCATTGGCTACTGCAAATGCCAATCAATCTGTGATACGGCCCTCCCTGTTTTCAGACTGTTTTCAGATAGCAGGCTGTCAAATATAATGTTTTGTGGCCATGTCATAGGCCCTTTAAGGTGTGGTTGCAGAGATGTGAAGATGGCTTGATGAGATGGCTGATAAACTGCTGTTGGTCGTGGTGACTCTACATACCAACTTCAAAACAAGCAAAGTCAACCCCTCAGTGGTTATTTAAAGCTGCCCGGATTGAACCCGGGGTTCAATCCGGGATAGGACCCCGGGTTCACTCTGGGGTACATGCCGAGAACATTTCAGCAGTGCTGAAATGTTTACCACTGAGCTAATAGAGCCCGCCTGCTTGTTCAGGGGAGAAATGTGTGTCAAACCAGAAACAGGATTGTGTTAAAGGTTGTGTCAAACCAGACACACGTGGATCTAAATGTGTCAATAGAAGTGCAGGGAGACTCTATTTAACATACTCTATCATACAGATTGGACAAAATAACATTTTATTCACCAAAAATAAAAAGTTACACAATACAGCTTTAACTCTGAAAGTGTAACTAATTGTACCAAAAATAATACAATCTATGATTTTACTGTGCGTTGCGTTGCGTTTAACATTGCCTGTATGGACATTGGCCTTACACGTGTGCATGTTTATGTTCCTTAGAATTTGCATGGGTGTGTGTGTTGGGGGGGGGGGGGCTCCGGTGTCACTCAAGCCATGATGGGTAATATTACACCATTTGGCTTCCAGCTGTCCAAATATGGCTTTCAGCCAGTCCCAGACCTTTGATGGGTATGGGCGAGAACTCATTCACCACTGTCCTCAAATCTGCACTGTTGATTTCGTCGACGAAAAATGTTCGTCGACTACCTTTTTTCACTGACGAAAACGAAATAAGAACTAAATAAAAACTAAGCTATGATGACTAAAACTAAGACTAAATATATTGACAATTTCGTCAACAAATAAAAACTAGACTAAAATGTTACGGAGTGGACTAGTGGAGAAGAGATCCAGTAGAACTAAAAGACTTATGCTCAGGTGTTGCGCTCTGAAAATAGCCGATCTACAAGCTCACAACGCGTCGCAGCGACGCGTTGTGAGCTTATAGATCGGCTATTTTCAGCATGCAACCAAGCGTAAAATCAGCCATTAAGACGCCATCAAGGCACCGCCAAAATACATTATAGTCGACTAAATCATCTGTAGATTTAGTCGAATATAATCTTATGATATTTAGTCGACTAAAACTAGACTAACAGTAAAACATTTCAGATGACTAAAATATGGCTAAACCTAATGGAATTTGATTCAAAAGACTATGACTGAAACTGAATCAAAATTTGGTGTCAAAATCAACACTGCCAATTTCATTATGTGAACGTAACAGAGACAGAGAGACACATAACCAGTGGTGGTTATTCTGATACTTTTTGTAAAAAAGTAAAAACATTTGAATACTTCTTCCATCATTGGTAGTGGCCAGCGGGCATACAGTCAGTATCTTAGAGCATAAAAATGCTCATAACAGCCGAGCAGACAAAGCCTCTGTGTCTCCATCAGCATGAGGAGCCAGAAAAAGGAATTAATTCAGACTCCATTTGCTGTCATTATGTGACCTCAATATGAAGCCTATCATTTTCTCTGCCATTGTTCACAAACCTCAAACCACTATTTTGTCTCCGTCGGGTGGAAACCTCATATGTCCAAAACAGTTACTTTTCAGGATTCAAATTTGAAAGCGTCAAAAGTAGCAGATCTGCAAGCTTTCGAGCTTGTAGATCTGCAACTTTTGACCAGTGCTACTTTTGACCAGCAAATTTTTATTCAGTTTTAGTCGTAGTCTTTTGAATAAAATTCCATTTAGTTTTAGTCATATTTTAGTCATCTGAAATGTTTTAGTTTTTGTCTAGTTTTAGTCGACTAAATATCATAAGATTATAGTCGACTAAATCTACAGATGATTTAGTCGACTAAAATGTATTTTGGCGGTGCCTTGATGGCGTCATAATGGCTGATTTTACACTTGGTTGCATGCTGAAAATAGCAGATCTACAAGCTCACAACGCGCCGCAGCGCGACGAGTTGTGAGCTTGTAGATCTGCTATTTTCAGAGCGCAACACCCGAGTGCAACCAAACATAAATGACTTGTCTTTTAGTTCTACTGGATCTCTTCTCCACTAGTCCCTCACTAACATTTGGTCTTGTTTTTATTTGTTGACGAAATTGTCAATATATTTAGTCTTAGTTTTAGTCATCGTAGCTTAGTTTTTATTTAGTTTTCGTCAGTGAAAAAAGGTAGTCGACCAACATGTTTCGTCACAGTTTTAGTCGACGAAATCAACACTGCTTTTGTGTGACGCTGTAGTATGATCAAGTAGGGCGTTAATTTACGAAAAAACACACAAAGTTTAAATATGGAGATAAGAGGTTTCTGCCGGACAGCTTTACCCTCTTTACCCTTTCTGTCTCCCTAACCCCCTCTTTCTCTCGCCTGCCCTTTCTCTCTCTCTCTCTCTCTCTCTCTCTCTCTCTCTCTCTCTCGCTCTCTCTCTCTCAATTTTACTTTACCTCCTCTCACTCTCTCTCTCTCTCCCTCCCTCCCTCTCTCTCTTCCCACTCTCTCTCTGTCTCCCCTACCCCCCCTTCTCTCGCTTATTAATTTCTTTCTCTCTCTTTTACTTTCACTTTATCTCTTGTCATCTTCTCTGCCACTGCCTCTCTTTCCTCCCTCTCTCCATCTTCCATATCCACATCTGTCTCTCGCCCCTCTCTATTTATCTCCTCTCACTCTCTCTGTCTCTCACTTGCTCCCCCCTCGCTCTGTCTCCTCTATCCCCCTTTCTCTCACCCGCACCTTTCTCTCTCTGTCTCTCTGTCTCTCTCACGTTCTCTTTCTTTCTTTCACTCTATCTCCTCTCTGTCTGTGTCTCTCTATCCCTCTCACCCTCTCTCTCTCTCTCTCTCTCTCTCTCTCTCTCCCCTCCCTCCAGCAGTGTGCAGAAGTTAGGTTATAATTATAGCTTTAGTGGAAACGTTGTGGCTGACTGTGAACGCTAGCTGGCTCCTCCAGGCTGCGATTGTAAGACCAAGATTTCCACTACGCCAACACCCCCCCCCCCCCCCCCCCACACACACACACACACACACACACACACCTCCACCCCACAACAACCAATACCGCAACCCCACCTCCACCTCTGACCTCTGTGCTTCTGTTAGAGCAGTGGTTCTCAAACTGTGGGTCGTGGCCCCCCAGGGGGGTGTTTATTCTATACTAATTTGTTGTTTATTCAATACTTATTTGTTTTAGCTCTTGCTCATTAGATTTTCCTATTTGTCTCATCTGTTTAAGAAAGTAGGTAGCTGATATATTGCACTTTAACCTTAATGCTAGGTATACTCTTAGTTGCTTGTTTTAGAAGAGAATGCACTTAAGACTTCTGGTGATTAGTAGTTTTCTTGCCTACCTATATGTTGAATGCATTTATTGTCTCCGCCGAAGGTGGAGAATATGTTTTTGCTTTGTGTGAGCAAACATTGTTAGCCAAGCTAACATTGGGCAAGCTCCACGTGACACGTGTCAATTTGTTGACACCAATGCCTCTGATTGGCTAGAGGGACGCGTGACGAAATAAAATTCTATAAATAGGTGTGTCACTTCAAAAAGCCCCTACTTTTTGAAGTGAGGTAAAACAGGATCAATCAGACTTGATTGGAACAGTACCTTCAGTAAGTCCAAGTCACCCGTCTGTGCGTGTGTGTTTCCCTCTGAGAACACCTAACATTGGTCAAGCAAAGGCGCAGAAGGCCAAAGCTAAGAAAGCATACTCATCTACAATTGTAACGTAGAAGAGGACTAGAGTTGAAATGATCCCACAACAAAGCCGAACTCTTAATACGTGTCAATATGTTGACATCAATGTCTCTGATTGGCTAGAGGGACGCATGACGAAATACAATCCTATAATAAAAAGGTGTGTCACTTCAAAAAGCCGTTTACGTTTTTGAAGCGAGGTAAGACAGGATCAATCAGTCTTGATTGGAACAGTATCTTCTAGTCCAAATCACCCGTCCGTGCGTGTGTGTGTCCTCAATCTTCAAAAATTTTTGGATCTCTTTTTTTCATCCTATCTTTTTTTAAACATCTCAACTATCTCATTAGTTATTGCTATGATAATATAATTGCTATAGTCTGCTGGCGGAGACTTGTGCTCCGAGGAGCACATTTTCTAGTTGTAAGTCGCTTTGGATAAAAGCGTCTGCTAAATGACTGTAATGCAATGTAATGTAATGTCTTGAGGCGTTGTGAGCTTGTAGATCGGCTATTTTCACAATATTTATCTGTGGAACCGAGTCAAACAAAATGTAATGCCTCAGCTCCTACATTTGTGCTCCTACAACTCCTACAAGTGCTTGTCAGGGTGGGGGGTCCCCAGGGTGGGGGGTCCCCAGTTCAAATATGATTATTTTGGGCGTTCGCAGCCTGAAAAGGTTGAGAACCAGTGTGAAGAGTGAAGACTGCTTAATGCAGTGGTTTTACATTTTTTCATGTCAAGGACCTCCAATATTAATATTGGCCACAGAACCCCATTCCCAAGATTTAAAATGTGTAAAAAAATATCCCAAATAAAAAAGAATCACAACGTTTTGAATATAGCAGATCCAAGATATAAAAAAGATTCCCAAATTCTCAAAAGATTTTCAGGATTTTTGGAAAAACACATCACGATGAGCTTGTAGATCTGATGGTTTCACTATTATTGGTTTTGGGGTTTTTTTTTGTCTGGAAAACCTTTGGATGTTTTGGAAAATGTCTAACTTTCAGTACAGCAACGCATTGATATTTAAAAGAAAATGTACTTTGTACTCAACTCAAGTACAAATCTGAGAGAGTAACTTTCACTTTTAGCTAGTAATATTTGCCCAGGACTATCTTTTAACTCAAGTACTGGAGATGAGTACTTTGTCCAACACTACTTTCCAACAACACACCATCCTTGTGTGTGTGTGTGTGT
>NC_137625.1:18208837-18226337 GCF_963280865.1 Gymnoscopelus braueri
GCATATTTTCTCCACCTCTAAATGTTTTTCTGCAGTAGAGGCAATGCTCGTGACATCACCGTACCTGAAAGTTATGCGGGAACGCCTACTGAGCGGCAAAAAACTACTTTCTGGCCATGACAGCCCATACATCCAAACAGAAAAGTCCTATCTGATTGTATTAAACAACGTTAAACTCACCAATGCAGCTTTACGGAAAGCTTGAATTATCCCACGATTTTGTAACCCTATTTTTTACACCCAGTGCCAATTGTCTATGTAATCCTGGGCACTACCTTCCCTCTGCCAACCTAGGGAGGCCAGGGCCGAGCTCATGCCTCCTTCAATGCATGAGAGCCAACCTTCTTGTCACCTGACAGGGGGGAGTTTCCCTGGTTAGACGTAGCGCGTGGAAGGAACACGTTATTCCAACCAGTTCCCTTCCCCTCCATCAGGCGCCCCGGCTGGCCAGGGGGAGGCAGTATAGTGACCAGGATTACTGCATGTTTTTGTGAGGGTACCTACCCTAGGAGACACGGGGAGAACATGCAAACTCCACACAGAAAGGACCAAATTATCCTCTTTCTATCTGCAAAGTTTTTGTTTCATAAAAATCCACCATAGACATGTTATGTGCTACTTTCTGTCAATACATTCTGTGCAGGTGATTATTTTTCTAAGTGTCAGAGTTTGGAAGCGCTTGTTTTCAATAACGCAACGTCCTGCTGCCTCCTGAATTATGTGACATTTAGAAACAGGTGGTACTGTACGAAGGACCGTTGAGTGATTTCCAACGAGAACTTCCAAACTCCAGTGCTCCATGCTGCTCAATGTTTTGCCACTCAGTCTAGATAAGGGGGGCATGTCGATCGCGGTGGAAAAGTGACGCATGTGCATACTCTCTATTAATCTGATCTTCAAGATCAGCTCAATCCACACCTGTCTATCTACAGGTAACACACATGATAAATATGTGTTTTTGTCTGCAACCATACATTCATTAGTTACTTTCAACAACAACCTCCCTCCCCACAAACACACACACACACACACACACACACACACACACACACACACACACACACACACACACACACACACACACACACACACACACACACACACACACACACACACACACACACACACACACACACACACACACACAACATGGCGAAAATAGGAGATCTACAAGCCTGAACTGAAAACAAGAATAGCCCATCTAACAAGCTCACAGTTACATCGCATCACAATGTTGTGAGCTTGTAGAATGGCTATTTAGTAGCCTATTTTCAAATATTTTGACAATAATGACATGCCCAGAATATTTTTCAGGTGGTGCTTTGTCTGCCATGTGGAAGGCTCTCTCGTATCACTGTCGCCACCTATTCATTTGGTTTAAGCTAACACTGACAGCTGGCTGGGTGCACCCTATGACATACAGCAGTAAGACAACAAACTGTCACATGTCAGTGAACTGGCACTCACCTGGTAAGAGTGCATAACACATATATAAGGCTATTTATTGTCCACTAGTGTGGTGGTTCTCAAACTTTTTCGTGCCAAGGACCCCCAAATTGATTTGTCCGCAGGCCCTCATTAGAAAATGTTTTTTTTTGTGCCAGGGACCCCCAGAAGAGAAGATTTGTGTTAAAAGATTAAGAATGATTAAACCATTTTCACAACACTTTCAAGATTTTTCAATAATAAATAACAGATCTACTGTACAAGCTCGCAGTGCGGCACTGAGTGACACGCTGTGAGCTTTTAGATCTGCTATTTTCAAACATTTTAGTACTTTTACTTTTGATAGCCTACTTTAAGTATATTTTGATGCCAATACTTTTGTACTTTTACTCAAGTAACATTTCAAACACAGGCCTTTTACTTGTAACAGAGTATTTTTATATTGTGGTATTGCTACTTTTACTTAAGTAAAATATCTGAGTACTTTTTCCACCACTGTTCACAGGACAGATCCAGTTAGTTAGACTTGCTCTGTTTCTTCATTAGTGACATTACTTGACAGAATATCGTAAGCAATATAGTGTTTTATTTATTAAATCAACTCTCTTCTGGTAACCAGTCTACATGACCTGGGTTACCGTTACAAGACCGGCTGGATGGCACATATAAGACTCCTCATGTGTGTTAAAAACATCTGGAAAACTCTGGTCAAGGATGAAGTATTATCAGATATCCTGCTATGACGGCTCCCCCCAATCGTCCAGAGGAACCAGGCCTCATACAACTTATCCTGACACAATCTCCAGGGACAACAGGACTTGCGTTCCAAGAACTGGGAGCAGCAATGACTGACAAAACCCTGGTGGAAACACGTGGCATCTAAGATCTCGACGACGGTCAAAAGATGATGATGATCCTTACAAGTCTGTAATTCTGAGAGTGTACAAATGGAACCAACTGGACCCGTAAGGGTAACTCCAACAGTGTACAAATGGAACCAAAGGTCCCTTTGGTTCCATTTGTACACTGTTGGAGTTATGGTTGTCCGTGGCCTTAATGCATATCAAACTGGGGGTCCTTGAAATTAAAAAAGATCGAGAACAACTGCTGTGAGCTTGTAGATCTGCTATTTTTGAATAGCCAACATATACATTTACTAAAGTGGTTAAAATAATTGTGATTCTATCGTCCTTCCTGAGGCACTTTGCTGCATGTCATCCTCCCCTCCTTCACTCTCTCTCTTTCTCGCCTTTCCTGTCTCTCTCTCTTTATCACCGTCACAATCAGAAATAAAGCAGAAATGTCGAAAGAAATCATCAAAAAAAGAAAGAAAGAAAGAAAGAGAGAAGCGAGAACTGTGCAACAGTGAGTCACAGTTCTTGTTGCCATGGTGAAACCTATACGGAACGGCAAACGAGGTAATTACACCATCTGCAGGAAATGAGTGTTTCTGTTCTGAAGCAACCATCGAAAATCATGATGAGAACAGACCATGCCGTGACGATGATGAAAACACTCAGCTCATCAGTAATTACTGCCAACAAGTAATCACCATCTGCACATCAGTGAGAACTATCTGTCTGGGGTCTGATTTGACCCTCCTCAGGTCTGTTAGTGCCAGTGGACAGGGGCGTCATTTGTTTTAGTTTTTTTTATTGATTGAATACTTTATTAGTCAGAAATCTAAACAGCACGAGGTACACAAAAAAGGCAGCTGGACTTATTTCTATTGTGGTCCTATGTATTAAATTAATCAACATAGCATACAAAATTGACACAATAATACATATCAAAAACTACAAACACTATTATGTACAAAGGTACATAAAGAGATGGGAACATTACGTTTACCTCCCCTTTTGGTCTCCTGATAGGTGTTTTTTCAGGACAATTTCAGGCAAATTTTTGGGTCTCAGGGGATGCCACCCCCTAGCATTACATTTAACGTTGACCTGGCATCCTATAGTGTGTATATTTTCAATGTACAGATTATAGATTTTTTGGATATTCTATACTTATTAGACTGATGATTGATCATGATCCTAGATTACTATTTCTATGCATTTGATGTATTACCTAGTGCTGTCCTTGCTTACTGTAAATCGCTCTGGATTATAGAGCGTCTGCTAAATGCCTAAATTGTAAATTCTAACGTCAAATTCAATTTTTTTGGGGGGGTATATTTACCTAAAATATTTACTTATTTATAAGTACGCATACATCATGAATATAGTTGACATTTTATGTAGCCTAAATTATACACCAACATACACAATACAGATGGATGGAGAGAAACCAGTCGCTGCCTGCTGCGATCACAGATGCCAACATCATCTTCCCACGTCAGTCCTGGTCAGACCGCCCGCTGAGGAGGCCTTCTGGCGATCCAGACCGGGTACCGATAGTCTGCCTTCATCCCTGCCTTCATCCCTGCAAACACTTTCCAAAACAAAGCGCCAGCTACCACCCCCCACTCACCCACCCCCACCTGTTTCTCTGTCCTTTCCACCCCCACCCTTCACACCAGTGTTGCCATGTCCGTTGCCAAAGTGACTTTGGGCTTCTTTTGCAAGTTGCTTGTAAATATTGGTGGTTGCAGGTTGCGTTTTTTTGGGCTTGTTTCGAAGGTGTAGTTGCTTATTTGGGCTTGCTTTGAAAGTTTTTACATATTATTTAAACCAGTGCTTCTCAAATGTTTTGTTTTGGGTATTTGTCCCTACGAACCCTCATCTGAAAATGTTTTGTGCCAGTGAGCCCCGAACCAGATTTGTGTTAGAACGTTTCAAAAATCTCCCAAATATTTCACATTTTATTTCAATATTTTTTTGGGGAAAATACCAGATCACAACGAGCTCACAACGTGTCGCATGGCGTTAGTTTTAAAGTGCTCATGTGGCCTACTGTATAGTCGCTTCTTTTGGGCTTGTTTTCATAGACCCGGTTGCTTATTTCTCTCGCAAAATCTGGCAACACGGCTTCACACATGCACACAAGCGTTTGACTGATGCTAATTTATAATTCATGTGAAGCGTCCTTGAGGGGAGATGACAAAAGGTTGGAGGCCCTCTGGTTCATTATCTTTTAGAAGATCTGAGGTGTTGTTGATTTTGGGGCCACTCTCAGACAGGGATGCCATACAAGGTTATATGCTTATCATGTCGTCGAGTTTTTTTTCCCCTTCTCATTCGCAACCTCCGCCTGCTTGTAAAGCAGATAGGATTGGCTCCCTGAGACTACCTTTGCGAGAACAAACATTGGGAGCTAATTTGCCTGCGGCGTTTCACTCCCGCAGGGCTTTGAAAAGCCAATAAAGTTTGTGTTGTTGTGAGGGATGAGATTTTTTGCCTCCTCGTGTAAAAGCGACTTTCAAACGGCTTTACTGTTTGATCTGGGTCTAGACAAGAAGAAGCTTCAAACAAACAAGACAGAAGCACAGATGAAATATTCAATATACTGATTATGCTGGTACACTCCAAAACTGTAGTGGGGAAAAATGAAGCAACATGTTATGAAGCAACAGTAAAGTGCTTTGTGTGCATATAGTCTCTCGCCATGAGCTTCATCTGTCATGTGGTTGAGCTGGATAGACGATATATGGGTTAACCCATTAAAACCAGGAAAAGCATCTATTTTTGAACATTTTTGAAAGATTGAGAACTACTCTCCCATACAAAGCCAAAGGGCAGTAATTACTCAAATAATTTAACTGATAAAAGGGTTTAGAAGTATTTCAATTGGTTACACTAATATCTGTTCTTTAGGTATTTGCTTATCCCCCAAAATCACAAAGGCTAATTTGACCTTTGAGATACATAAATAAGTCAGTGTGTCCAAAAATGTAGTTACAGCACTTTGGCTTTGTAGGGCAAACTGATTTAGAAGGGATTTGTAGAATCGACCTCAGGTTTTCATTGGTTAAACCAGCTTGAAATACCAGCTTCTTGTTGTTGTTGTAATGCACTTCCTCATTACTACAGTATTCCCTCCCCATCTCCTATTCTCTCTGTCTCTCTCTCTGTCTGTAATGAAACGGTTCCTTCTGCTTTTCATTCATCAGTGTGTGAGGGGTCGTTAGTGCAGAGTAAACGAGGCACCGGGGCGATATCGGCTTCTCCTCCCTACTGTCTCTCTCTTCCTCCCACTCTTCACCTTCATCCCTCTCTCCATCCATCTTCCCTTTTATCCCGTGCTTCTATTAACAAAGCAGACAACATTGCTAAATGGACTGGATCTCAGCTTGCTGTTAATTCCAGTTTCTTCTGGTTCTGTCTGCCTGTGATGTTTTTGCCCGACCTTAGAGGATAACGCCCAAGTTTAGCTGAATGCTGCATGCTCTGATGACTTTCTGACAAAATCCCTTCCCTGTGTTGCCTTTTCCCGGACGGCTTGAATGAAAAACGACACACCTTTCGCTTCCCATATGCCTCCAGAAACCGTGTCAATGAACACCACAGGGATTTGATTTGATTTGGTCCTGGTGACATCAGAGTTTGAAACCAAATAGCTCTATATGGGAGCATAAACAAACATGATACGATCAGAGAGAGAGAAAAGAAAATCATAATACAGGGAATGTCCTCACATGTAATTGTCTCATCATCATCGCTATCATGTTTTGTGGATCTGGGTGTGAGACGGAGCAGGACATAGAGACCTTGCACGGAATGTCAGCATCGTTCTATTTCTTCCGGCAGGTAACCGCTTTCTAAAGAAAGCACCCTATTTCTGTGCTGCGGTATAGATTAGGCCGTTGGTTCTCACACATTTTATGTCAAGGACCCCCATAAGAGAAGATTTGTGTGCTCTTTTTCAAAATTATTCCAGAAGCTAACAATTGTATTATTGACTTTATACATATCAAGGGGTTATTCCTGAAGAATTTCAATCATCATCATTCTAAGCAGTCCGTGAAAGGCCTTTCTCTCTGAAGAAAGCATTACGTCAGCTTATGAGAGGAAAGGTGAAGGAGAAACGTGGTCAGTCAGGCATCTATCTGTCTGCTTAGACGAGGATGAAGACAAAACTAAGGGATGTGAAATAACATTACTTGGCCTGTTGAAAGCGTTCGTTTTCCTGTCACCCCCGCGGTATCGTTTTAATTCACTCTGGAACAGGCTTGTATGGCACGCTGGTTTTATGACGAGGTGTTAAAAATTGTGGCCTGGATGTTTTTCCTGGCGGTCGAGGGTGAAGGCAATGATGGCTGCCTGGCTCCCTCGTGCTCCAAGCCTTGTGCTGTGATGACGGCCAGCGTTGTTGTTGGGCCAAATCAAAGGCTTAATGGGAAACATTTGGCACTGAATACAGCAAAAGGTCTAAGGAGAATCTTTTATGATGCGTTACTTATTTACAATCCCACGTAAAACCGGAGGCTCATTCCACATTCCTGCTGATTGCCGGGGTAGTTAATCTTTCTATAAACCAACCGGGTATTATTAAGTTAGATTAAAAAATATATCGTCTCTGTCGGGTGGAAAGAAACCTCATATGTCCAAAGCTTCACGCCGCGTTTCGAGCTTGTAGATCTGCTACTTTTGATGCTTTTGCTGTAGTATGATCATTTATGTAGTTAATTTACAAAAAAACACAAAAAAGCTAGAATATGGAGTTAAGAGGTTTCTGCCCGACAGGCGACAGCAACAATATAAAAAATTAGGCCAACCATAATATGAGCTTATAACATCGAACAAAAACATGTTTCTTTGCTGGTCTCTGAGGAAAGCAGCATGCCGTCAGTGAAAACATCATTATACCGATGCGGAAAAACGCTAGCGAACGTAAACAACAAACATAATGCAATATGTTTGAAGGATACAGCCCCTTCCTTTCGGAGGGAAAGCTTCCTACGGATTTCTTTTTTTGTGTGTGGAAGTCATGTGAAAGTATCCTTAGGGGAGAAATTATGCAAATGCAACCCATACGATAATGTGCAGCTGAGGAGAGAGGCCTGATCTTCCTACTTCGTCATACTGCGGTGTCGCCCGCCAAAAATAGCAGACGTACAAGCTCACAGTGCGGCACATCAGCGACGTGCTGTGAGCTTGTACATCAGCTATTTTGGAAGGGCGACACCATCGTACGAAGAAGTAGAAATCAAATTACAGACATGACAACCATAGCCAACAGACCGGGCCGTGTGCTATATCCTCTTTCACAAGCTCATTTCCAAGCACTTTCATACACCACAGATGTTAAGCTATGAGGCCGTTCTGCATTCTAATGTAGCCTATGTAAAAAAGAAAAACATATTCCGGGCTCCTGTGGAGAGAGAACGTCCTTGCAGCAAGGTCAGGGACGTGGAAAATTTGCTTATGGTATGGTATATATCAATGTGAAATTGGGTTATTATTATATCGAGACGCCTAATGCTGATTGCGGGCACAGAGAGGAGAGCATGTGAGGGGAGATTGATCATGAATATAATGGTCATCATATTTTCAGGGACAGCTGATTTGAATTATGACAAACCAAGTTATAATGCGCCGCTGGGAATTGTGTGGTCTGTTGACACTATGTGGACTGGCTTGCATGAAATTGTAATACATAACACATGCGTGCACGCACGCACGCACGCACGCACGCACGCACGCACGCACGCACGCACGCACGCACGCACGCACGCACGCACGCACGCACGCACGCACGCACGCACGCACGCACGCACGCACGCACGCACGCACGCACGCGCACACGCACACGCACGCACACACACACCTTGTATCAAGATGAAGGAAAGGTGTGAAAGACTGACTTTGTTTTACTGTTAATATTCTACATGTATTTACAGATAATATTGGGAGCATTGGAGCATACAGTCCCATTTTACTGTACACATGTAGGCCTACACACATTGATATGACTGTTTGCCTGTGGGGAGACAATCTGCAAATTACTGCAAAACCACGCCTCCTCCTGGCTGGGCCAGGGAATTGTCTGGATCAATGTTTAACAAAAATAAAAACAGCAATGTAAAAAATGGCAAAATAAATGGTAAATGGTGCCTTTATAAAGCACCTTTATCCAAAGCGCTTCACATTGTGCATTACATTCGCCCATTGAATTCACACACACATTCGCACACCAATGGTGGAGCAAAAGTGACTGATGTTCTGTGAGTTATGATGGATATAAATTGAACAGAAAGGTTTTGGTATTGTATACTAGGCCAGAGTCCTTGGGAATCCAGTCGACTAAGTGTCCAGAATAAGAAGCAGCAATCAATTTCTATGCACCACATATTATCTGGAACAAACCTCAAAGCTTAAGGCTTTGTTTGCCGCTGCCATTTTTTAACCCATTTAATCCGGGAGCGCATCTGTGTCATATTAGATTTTAGAGTTGGCTTTTCAAAAATAGCAGATATACAAGCTCACAGCGCGCCACTTTGTGCTGAGCTGCGAGCTTGTACATCTGCTATTTCTGAACATTGTTGAAAAATCTTGAAAGTGTGAGAACTACTGATTTAGATCTTTCTTAATGGGATATTGGATAATGTGTTTCTTATTAGCTTGATGCCTAATGTTTTGTGTAAAGCACTTTTTATGGCCTTGTTGTTGTAATGTGCTATACAAACACTGGCCCTGCCCTGACTATGTGAAGTATGAGAACAGACGCATACTTTTACAAGCATGCACTTTCCACTGAATAGGTTCTTTCTTTTTTTCACAAGGCTACTGTACTTGTTTTCATCTGTGTGCACATACTGTATGTCATTCGATATATTCACTCTACATCTATATTTATTGATTTATTCGTTTTAGAGATCCAGTGCAGTGTTTTATTTGATCTTTGATTCATGTTTTTATTCACATTTATTTTTGGTTTGGTTCTTGACTCGTCTCTCACTTACCTGAATGTATTTTTACTTAAGTAAAAGTAGCAATACCACGATACAAAAATAGTAAATAGTCAATGCAATAATTAAGTAAAAGTCATGCATGCAACATTTTACTTGAGTAAAAGTACCAAAGTATTGGCATCAAAATATGCTTACAGCACCAAATAAAAGTACTCCCAAAAAAATACATCAAACTTCAAATAAAGAATAGCAGATCTATAAGCTCACAAGGTTGTCGGTTCGGTTTGTAAGTATCTAAACTAAATAAATATCGTCTCTGTCGCGTGGAAACCATGCACATATGTCCAAAACTGTTACTTTTCAGGATTCAAATGAAAAAACCTGGCAAAAGTATGGCGTGTTTCGTGCTTGTAGATCTTCTACTTTTGCTACTTTTGTGTGACGCTGTAGTATGATCAACTAGGCCGTTAATTTACGAAAAAACACTAGACTATGTTAGACTATGGAGATAAGAGGTTTCTGCCCCACAGCGTCAGTGTCAGTGATGCAGTCACAACAGCAGAGCTACAGAACTGCAGCTTCCTCTTGTTCTGGGTCAGTGTGGTGCATGTTGTCTTTCTGACGACTCAGCAGTGGTTTGTGCTGTAAATATAGCTATATATGTTCTGGGAAAGTGGTTTAGGAAAGATCGAAAAGCAGCAGAGTTGAAAGGGTGCAAATGACAAAATAATATGAGAATTACATGCAGTAGATTGGAACAGGAGGAGAAAAAAAACACCAAAAAATAAATACATTTAATTCATTTCTGTAATTCCATGATCATTTAAACCACTTGAATCCTAGCATCCTTGTTCTGGGGGAACATTAGCCGAAAATCTATCTGGGAACCCGTTCGGTTAAAAGAAAGGAAAAAAATGTCTTTCTTGAGAGATAAGACAAAAATAGCCGATCTACAAGCTCACAGCACATAGCTTTGCGACACGCTTATTTTCGGCATAGAGATTTACAGCGGGGAAAAAAGAGCGGTCCAAGTACAGAGCTGACCCCGGTCAACTTTGTGTTACTGTAGTTTACCGAGTACTGAGGGTTTAAGTGGTAATGCACATGAGTATATATATATATTTATATATATTGATGCCAATACTTATGCACTTAACTCAAGTAAAAATGTGGAAGACAGGCTATTTTGCAGTATTGCTACTTTTACTTTGACTGTTTTACAAGATCCGAGTACATCTTCCACCACTGGACCACCACAGGGCAAAGGTCACTCATGTCACTGCGTCGGATGTCAAGAGGTCAAGTCACAGGCCGCTGTGAGTGAGTGTCCCGCCGGTGAATGGAGGCCTCTGTTTGTCTGCCTTCTAGCTTCTCAAATAGCTGAATAGAGATCAGCTGACACACGCAGACTGAGAGGGTGTGGAGAAACCATAGATGGAACAGAGGTCTGTTCAGGAGAATCCAACTCCATGGAGCGCTACAACAAAAGTCGACAAAAGTCCCACAAAAGTGCCCTTGTGACCATCAGTAAATAAATAACAGAAAAAGGCAACAATGCCTATATTGTAAATATTTAGAGGTACATAGTACAGTTATGACCCATTGCACACAAGCACATAAACAAAGACGCCTACATTGTGCAATTGTTATAGTTTTATATATATATTTTTTACTATTTACCGCTGTTTCTATTGTGTATTTTCTCATTTAGCTGCAATCCCGAGGAGACGAAACCCGAGAATTATACACTCTTTCTGGGGTGGAAAAAGTACTCAGATTTATTTACTTAAGTAAAAGTAGCAAATATCACCATAATAAACATACACTGTTTACAAGTACACAATATCACAATGATACTTTCAGCGCCAAAGTAAAAGTACTAAAATTTTTAAAATTTTTAAAGCGATGAAACGCTTTGCTGGCTTGATAGACTATTTTCCAATAGCTGAAGTATAAAATAGGGTTAAAGCGGTCAATGTGTGTTTTATAGTTAATGTATGTTAAGTGACTACAAACTAAAGTTTTCAAATATTTGTTGAGTAAAAAGTACAATATTTGCTCTGAGATGTAATGGAGTATAAGTATTAAGTATCGAAAAATTAGTCAAGTAAAAGTCCCTCACAATTGTACTTAAGAACAGACCTTCAGTAAACTTAAGATACTTTGCACCTCTGCTGTCTTTATATTTGTATAATGGGGACGTTACAATAGAGAATCTTGAATCTAGCTCTTCAAAATTACAAGGCCATCACCACAGCAACTAAGTGAGAGAATCTAAAATCTAAAAGTAGCGAACATAACAATACCACATTGTATTATAGCCTACACTGTAACAACAGGTACAGTATGTCCAGAGACCAAACAACCAGCTACAGTAACACCCTGAAAGTTAACAGGTATTATTTGGACACGCCAAATTGTGGGTTTGCTCTGGGCGAGTTATTTATGGCTCCCAACTTGTTCCCATGCAGAGTAAAAGTCGGGTCAGGTTAAGGTAGGAAGGAACTAGCCTAGTAGTGTTAGTGTAACTCTGAGAGAGTGCAAAATTTACAGGGTCCATTTGGTTACATTTGTACACTCTCAGAGCTACAAATTGGATAAATTATTTTACTATGTACTACTGAGCAATGTACTGCAGCAACGGTAACCGAAACACTCGCCCTAAAACACACTCGCCCCCATTCTTGTATTCGTTTTACTGAGGTTAAGGCTAGGAATAATGTTAGGTTTAGGCATAGTTTTACTGAGGTTATGTTTAGGAATAAGGTTATGTTTAGTCATAGTTTTACTGAGGTTAAGGCTAGGAATAAGGTTAGGTTTAGGCATAGTTTTACTGAGGTTATGTGGTGGTGACCGACCGTTCTGAGGTCACCGGAATTTTACCCGGGGCGAGCGTGTTTTGGGGCATATTCGATATTCGTATAAACAGCTGTTGAGACTGCAACACAAACAGAATTATTGATTCGCTATGTCTTTCAGTCATGTTCCCTAAACTCAGTGATGGAAGAAGTACCACAAGTAGCAATACCACAATGTAAATAAATACTGTTACAAAAGACCTGTATTCAAAATGTTACTTGAGTAAAAGTACAAAAGTATTGCCATCAAAATTATACTTAAAAGTACCAAAAGTAAAAGTACAAAAATCTTTCTAAATTTGTCTAACCTTTTTTTTAAATAGCAGATCTACAAGCTCAAAATGTGTTGTATGACAATGAGTTGCGAGCTAGATCAGCTATTTTCGAATAGATTAAGTATAAAAGGCTTAATTGGCTAAAGTGTGTTTTGTAATAATATTCTAAATATGCAAAGTACTAGCAACTAAAGCTGTCAAATAATTGTTGTGGAGATGCCTCTGAGATGTAGTGGAGTAGAAGTATACAGTATTGAAAAAAGTAGATACACCCAAGTAAACTAAGAGTACTACAAAATTGTACATTACTTTCCACACTGCCTGAGCTTCATAATCACTGGTTTCAACACTCTCCACACATGAGCAAAATGGGAAGCAGCTATTGTTGGTGCGTTGTGCATGAACGGTGTCAATCATGTGCATATCAATCAGAGTGAACCAACACGTGCTTAAACAAAATGAGTGTTTCACTGTTGGATGATGTAGCTACAACATCTGCTGAACTGTGAACCATGAATTCAGCCAACCCCCCCCCCCATCTAGGAGTGATTGAAAACAACATTCTTATAAAGACAAGATTTTGTACATTGCCAATATTGAATAAAAATAGGATCCCAAACAGGGTTGCCAGATCTGCTTACTGTAATTTCCCCGCAAGATTTTATTTGAAAATAGCCGATCTACAAGCTCACAACGTGTTGCATCGCGACGCGTTGTGAGCTTGTAGATCTGCTATTTTCAAATAGCTGATGTATAAAGTGCACATGTGGCCCATAGTCGCTTCTTTTGGGCTGGTTTTCCTAGACCTGGTTGCTTGTTTCTCTCACAGAATCTGGCAACGCTGATCCCAAAATACATTCAAACAGATCAGATTTTTTTTGCGATGACCAGTTGCAAGCACAGAGAGGAATTAATTGGCATAGCAACTACCTTGGGGAGAAAAGGGGGTGAAAATTATTGGCTACACACATTTTAGAGAGAGAGAGAGAGAAGGTGAGGTGAACATTAAATGTTCACCTCACCTCCGCTATCTTTGCCAAATTCTGGCAAAGATAGCGGATCGTTGGGAGCTTGTCGATTGGCTATATATTTTCACTATTTCACGTACAATGAAGTAAGTATCTAGGATTCAACCACAGAATGCCTTTTCTGTGCATATGTCATTATGGGCCAACATTTTGCAAAAACGGCTGATCTACAAGTGCGTTGTGAGTTAGTTGGCTATTTGGTATAGAGGGAAATACTAGTATATAGAGCCCTGAAGGAACCCGGTGAACCATTACAGTAGTTCAGTGGTTAAGTGGTTAATGCTCCTCCCCAAAGCCCTGTAATTACCCCCCCCCCCCCTCCATTAATGACCCATCCACATAAAGCCTTTCATTAGCATACAGGGACACAGAGATGTCCATCTAGCTACCTCTGGGGGGTTTAAAAACTATTTGCATGAGCAACAAAGCTGTGTGTTTGTTGACTGCAGTGGAAAAGGGGAAGTTTGGAGTCCAGCCCTCATTGCTGGAACCAGTGTTTACACATGACATGGTGCGTGTGTGTGTGTGTGTGTGTGTGTGTGTGTGTGTGTGTGTGTGTGTGTGTGTGTGTGTGTGTGTGTGTGTGTGTGTGTGTGTGTGTGTGTGTGTGTGTGTGTGTGTGTGTGTGTGTGCGCGCGCGTTTGCGTGCGTGCGTGTGTGCGTGCGTGCGTGTGTGTGTGTGTGGGACGTGTACACACTCATATTGTACAAGCAGGGGCAAGACTGATTTAGTTTTGCTGAAGAGATGTAATCAGCAAAGGCAAATGTTACACTCTGAGAAGAGTGTTTATGCCTGGCAGAGAGAGAGAGAGAGAGAGAGAGAGAGAGAGAGAGAGAGAGAGAGAGAGAGAGAGAGAGAGAGAGAGAGAAATCAAATGTGTATCTGCACCTGCTGATCTTAGTACATTGAACTATTGTATTTTATACATACATACATACATACATACATACATACATACATACATACATACATACATACATACATACATACATACATACATACATACATACATACATACATACATACATACATACATACATACATACATACATACATACATACATACATACATACAGCAACAGCGGTTGTGTGCCCCAAAAAAAGGTTTGTTTTGATTTGAATAAAAGCAGAGCAAGTCACACAAGTTTCAAAGTCGGTACATAGGGATGGATGGAGACCGCAGTTGTAGAATAAGCATGCAACAAATATGGAAGTGCCACCAACACATATTTCACCCTTTCTGCAGAAATGTTGGCATTTGGGAACGTGGCCTTATGCACCACCAACACACAACTTGGAACACCGAAGTTGCGTGGTTGTGTCTCGAAGACACAGAGCTTCACACAGAACACATCCAGCAGTGACTATACAGACGAGGCACGAGCTGGTCTTTGCCTTGCAGGCTCTTGTTGTCAGCTGGTCTGACTTAGAGGGTCACTCAGGTCAAAGTCTGTCTCTTTCAAAAAAACTGGGTCAATTTCACATCTCAGGGAATGAAACCCCTGCATGCTGCATCATGCACAGACTGAGCATCACATTGAGTGGTAGAGCACATATCCGTGTTCAGCATCAAATTCTCTGTGATTGAGTGCTTGTGCTCAAATTAGATTTATTTGTTTTCAACACAGCATTCATCACGCCGAGCTGGACCGCCTTCACAGAGTGCCTGGTGGTGGATAATCCAGTGCATTTTAACAGCCTCACCTCCGCTGTCATGAACCGTACGCCTGATTTATACTTTGAGTTGTGCTCTCTGGTGTCTTCCACAGAAAGTAGCTGAATAGCCTACATAGCCCTGGGGGTCCCCCAGGGCTATGTAGGCCAAGGGTTCCCAAACTATTCAGGCCATGAGCCCCCCCAAAATAATAATATTTGAACAGGGGACCCCCCACCCTGACAAGCACTTGGAATTGTAGGAGTTGAGGCATTAAATTCAATTTGATTCGGAGATAAATATTGTGAAAATAGCTGATCTACAAGCTCACAACACCTCGCAACACTATTTTCACCAGCTAAGTATTTTCACAACTTTTGCCTCTTTCTCAGGTAATATTTGATAATTTGGCAATGTTTGGAAATTTGCCGATCTACGAACCCGCAACGTTGTGAGCTTGTAGATCGGCTATTTCCGCCCAAATCTTCACCCCCGGAATAGGTTACGCCAAGGTTCATGTGGTGAAAGAACTGAACCTTGAAGCACTGAAAGTGAAAACGTCACCCGGCCAGCGTCTGTTGGCTTGCTGCTGCACATGTGTTGATTTAGAGGCGCTCATACAAGTCATCTGTCTTGTTTTTCCAACAGACAGACCAGTTGTGTGCCTGTGGGCTGTTGTGTTCCACAGCAAGCCCTCCAGGACATGCAAACACAGCAGATCCTATCTGTCTATCTCCCACGCAGAGCAGTAGCGTCTCAGTGGGCTCCCATGACACTTAGCCCATTTGCATGGCCAAACAGTCACACTGTGAAGGGGCGGCCATGCGTTTTGTCAGGGCTTGTAAGCGAGCGCACTATGGCTTTTCAACATGTACTTCTTCTCTGTATTTGGGTTTAATTGTTAAAATATCCCATCGGTCGGTCTGTGCCTATACATACCAATTATTTTCATTACGTGTTCTACTGTCGCATTCAATTTATAATTTAGGCATTTAGCAGATCATGCTCTTTATCCAGAGTGACTTTCAGTAAGCAAGGTAAACACAAGGTAATACATCAAATGCAGAGAGACAGTTCATTGTGATTTGTTAACACAACCACTTTCAAAATATCCAAAGATTTCCCAAAAAGTTACCCGAAACAAGAAAATAGAGGAAATAGCAGACCTACAAGCTTTTTAAATTTTCGTTAATTAATGCCCTGCTTCATCATATGAGTGTTGCACAAAAGTCGCGAAAATAGCCGCTCTACAAGCTCACAACGCTTGCAAGATCGGCTATTTTCATTTTTCATTTAAAAATGTTCTATTGAAATAATAATACAAAAAGGAATAGAGCCTACAGGGTTTCCATCCGACAGCAACGATATGACAAAGTATAGAACTAGTTCTTGAGCGGCTAATTGGCTCAATCCATCTGTAGTTTTGTTATTGTGTCTGGCAGAGTGCAGCCACCATTTCAAACCGTCTGTGTTGTGGATCACAAGATGAGGGTGCCCGTGCTTTTCTCACGTGCCCACGCTGCTGGTCCCGCTGTGTGTGCCAGTCTTGTTTGGCGCATGGCTTGTTCTCCTCCGGGGGTATAAGAGGGCCATTGAATTGACGGGAGGGGGCGGGCGGGCGGGTCGGGCGGGGGGGACTCTGCAGACAGTTTGGCAGCGACCGAGAGGGCCGTCCAACAACAGCCTCTGCTGTTGTGAGAGACAGATGCAGGTTGTAGAGTAGGAGGCTTTGCTGGAAATTGATAGTAGGCCTGCGTGTGTGTGTGTGTGTGTGTGTGTGTGTGTGTGTGTGTGTGTGTGTGTGTGTGTGTGTGTGTGTGTGTGTGTGTGTGTGTGTGTGTGTGTGTGTGTGTGCGTGCGTGTGTTGTGGAGAGACTCATCAAATGGCCATTGTTGGTGTCTGAGACGTAGGGTCAATGGAGTGCTCCGGTCGCTCCCCGCAAACTGGAACTTTGTGACCTTATTGTGCTTTGTGAGTGGCTTCTTTTATTGCCATGAACCGCTGGCCCTGGTGTGTGTGTGCGCGTGTGCGTGTGTGTGTGTGTGTGTGTGCATGAGGGCGTCTAGCGGGGGCCGGGGCCCTGCTATTGGTCGTCCCCCTAAGGGAGTGAATGATGTCAGCGCTCTCTTCGGTACAATCACCGCTGTTGATGTGCTCTCTTCTCTTCCCAGAACACACAAAGCAAGGCGGTCTCTTCCTTTTGTTTCCCGCCCTCTGGCTCCACTGTGCTCTTATTGACAACCCCATGCAAGGCCCATGCACCCAGCGCTCATCATTACCCAGTAGGGCGGGCGTAGAGAGAGGTAGAATTAACATAACCTTTTTGTTGATATCGTCGCTGTCGGGCAGTGTTGATTTTGACAGCGAATTTTGATTCAGTTTCAGTCATAGTCTTTTGAATAAAATTCCATTTAGTTTTAGTCATATTTTTGTCATCTT
>NC_137625.1:18233837-18351337 GCF_963280865.1 Gymnoscopelus braueri
GTGTGTCAACCCCCGGGATCCAAACGTACAAAAAAAAACAGCAACATTATGATTTATGCACTTAAGCCCTATGTAATCGTGAAAATAGCATATCTACAAGCTCACAACCGTTGTGAGCTTGTAGATATGCAATTTTCAATATTTCTTACATGTTTTTTTTGTTTTTTTGGGGGGGGGAAATTCTTTTGAAAAGGTATGTTTATTTTTGGGGGAAAAAATGATATTTAGTCATAACCCATAAAAATGGGCTTGTGACCCAAAGATGGGTTGGGAACTGTTTGGGAACTGTTTGGGAACCACTGTTCTAATGTCTCCAAAGTGCATGCGAATCACTCGTAGACAAACGATGCAGAGAAGAGAAAGCGCTCATCTGGATGCAAGACAAATCGCGTTCATTGTAAACGCAGTAACGCATCGTTACAACAATACTGTAAAAGTATTACTGTTTTGGCAATTCTGATGAGTTATACTAATCCCTCTCGCTGTATGTTGGTGTTTTCACTGTTTTGTTTTGGTAGACAGGGACGTTTTCTGGGCAACCAAAACACCACAATACAGCAAGAGGACAGTGTGTTTCTGCAGGTAAACACCACCACACTACTCCAGTGGCTGATGACTGCTGGTATAGAGGGAAATGATGTGTACCAAAAAATATATGTAAACACAAGGCAAACGTACACACTATGCCTTCAATGATGTGGTACTGCCCAACACCACATGTGAGACACTTGAATGTGATGTGCTTTATAATGAGAGAGCAACAAGACAAACAGATGCCTGCACGTGAGCACATACAGTATGTCTGCAAATGTACTGTATGCTTATCGCCTACGATTACAGATCGCATCACAATTGTTTGTTTACGTTCTCTCTCTGTTTATGTTGACTGTGTGTGTGTGTGTGTGTGTGTGTGTGTGTGTGTGTGTGTGTGTGTGTGTGTGTGTGTGTGTGTGTGTGTGTGTGTGTGTGTGTTCAGAGTGGGATGTGACTCATACAGAGTCCAAGTGGTTCCTATCTCCTTCAATCTCAAAGTCATCCTCTTGGGGGACATGGCTGCCTGCATCGCGTGCTACTCAAACAAACATGTATTTATTATATCGTCGGGCAGAAAACCTTCCATCTCCATTCCTGAACTCTTTGCGTTATTCCAAACAATTCTATTCAATTCTATTCAACTCAATTCAATCTTTATTTCAGACCCAGGGAGATCCATATCACAAGTATACAACACAACACAATAGAATAATAGAAAGAAAAATGCAAATAGTCCACATTGTTCAGTTTCTGACATACAAACATGTGCGCCAATGGTTCACAGTCTAGAGGAGAATCTGACAAAACTGCGTGTAGGGTAGAGGATAGCACGGGTCCAAACCGAAACGGACCTGTGGATAAATGGACCGATCCGAACGGGACAGAGGCAAACTGGACCCGGTCCAAAACAAACCGAGGATAATTCAAATGTATTAGACCCGGTCCGACCAGGTCTCTAGACCCGTACTGGACCCCGAGCTCATTTAATGCTAAAATCACTGTGGTATTCAGATTAGCCATGTGTGTCAGTCACCTCCTGCTCCTGTCCATTCAAAGCTTTATAGACCAACAGTAGACTAAGACACTGTTTCCAACAGTAGACTAAGACACTGTTTCTCAACGTCTGGTCTGGGGCCCACCAGTGGTCCAAACGTTAGGCATTTAGCAGACGCTCTTATCCAGAGTCAGAGTGACTTACAGTAAGGTAAACACATCATAGAATGCAGAGAGACAGTGTAGTGCCTCAGTAAACTAGGATCACAGGTACAGTAAGCCAGGAACTATAGCATCAGTCTAAACAATATACTGTGAAAGATAATCTATACATGAAACTATAGGACATCGGTTGGTGGGGCCCCCCATTAGGGGTCCTTGGGGGGGTTCCATGGGGTCCCCAGCAAAAGTAGTTAGTATAGCATCACAATCATTTCAACCACTTTAACCTTTTATACTTTAGATATGCTATGAAAATTAAATGAAAATGTAATCCTTTTTAATTTTTAAGCGAGCATTTTTAACACAAATCTTTGCCTCTGCATGGGGGTCCCTGGCACAACATATTTTCAGATGGGGGTCCGCAGCCAAATATTTATCAATTTGAGGTCCTTGGCACGTATGAGAAGCACATAGGATACCAGCTAAACAGTGAACCTATAGCATCAGTTACAGAGTGTACAAAATATGGACCCCTGGTGGTCCACAGACCAGACGTTGAGAACCACTAAAAAAACGAACATAATCATCTGCATATAGGTGAAATATTGGATAATGACAGTAAGCCCTTTGCAGTAAGAGCCTCTCTGAGTGAGCCTGTTAACATTCTGGAATGAAGCCGTTTCCTTCCTGACATTCTCCTCGATCACCTGTCAGCTTAGACACTGTTACTGTCAGTCCCACACCGGAGGCTTTACAGCAGAAACCTCTTATCTCCATATTCTAACCTTTTGTGTTTTTTTCGTAGATGAATGCCCTACTTGATCACACTACAGCGTCACACGAAAGCATCAAAAGTAGCAGATGTACAAGCTCGAAACGCGGCGCGAAGCGACGCGTTTTGAGCTTGTAGATCTGCTACTTTTATGAGGGGCCGTTTAGGCCAAAAATAATGAAACACTTTCACACACGCTAACGAGACAGTCTTATACTTACTACTGAAATGCTTTTACATTCAATTTTGAGACACTTTCACACACACTGATGAGACACTCTTACATATACTACTGAAATGCTATACGTTCAGTATTGAAACACTTGCACACTCACTACTGAAACACTCTCACATACATACATACTTTGTAAATAGATGCACGTTCATATATGAAACTTTATACATACTCATCTGAACACTTACGCATACATATGAGAAACACATACACATACATATATACTTCTGTGCCATATACACATGCATACGAAATGCTTGCACGCATACAAGTTAAACATTTATACATTTATATCTGAAACACTCACACATACACATATGAAAAGGCTGCATGTATATCGCTGAACACTTGTACATTTACAACTGAATTTCTTGTATATTATTACAAACTAAAATGAAAACTTTAGATGCATGTGCAAGCCTTTCACATGTATTCATACGAGTCATTTCAGTAGTATGTATAAATAAATTCAATAATATATATACACATAATTTCAGTGATATGTATAAGTGAGTTCAGTATAATGTATAAAAGAGTTTCACATGTATTCATACAAGTGATCTAAGTAGTATGTATAAATGATTTCAATAGTGTATATATACACCATTTTTAAAGCATGTACAGATCATTTCACATGTATTCATACAAGTAATATCAGTGATGTATATAAGTAATTTTGATAGTATATATAAATCATTACAATAGCATATAGATCATTTAACTATAATGTATATAATTTCACATGTATGCATACAAGAAATCTCAGTAGCATACGGAAGTGGTTTCAGTAACACCGGAACTTAAGGCACAGGCAGGTGCGCGGGCACACCAGGAAGAAACTTCCAGAGAGAAGGAGAAGATAAGAAGGAAAAGACAAAGGCAGCATGGAGGGGAACGGAGACCCACTTTAATTAATTTGATATCGAATACTAATATATCACCTACGCAGCAGTGTAAGGTCCTTACACACTGGGGCGAATTCTTCATGCAAATAAAAACGTTTTTTTTCGCCTGTTTTTTAAAACCTTATAAAGTCAATGCAAGCTTCCACATCAAAGACGAAATTTCGCGGAGCGAAAATGCGTCTTTTATTTATTCGGACAGCAGTCATATTTTGTGGAAATGCTGGTGACTGCTACTCTGACCAATCAAAATGCATTTATGTAGGCCTATTCATTTTATTAAACAATCTAGTATAGGCCATCCCATTGGATGAGCGCACTGGTGCTCAAAATGGGGTCCGGGGAGTGGGGACCCCCAGGGGTGATGCGCGGGTCAGTTTTTTTTCATAACCCGCCCCGCCACGGAGCACAAGTTCAACAAAACAATATATAAATCAACAGCCCGAGAGAGAGAGAGAGCGAGCGAGCGAGCGAGAGAGAGAGAGCGTGCGCGATCGAAAGAGAGAGAGAGAGAGAGAGAGAGAGAGAGAGAGAGAGAGAGAGAGAGAGAGAGAGAGAGAGAGAGAGAGAGAGAGAGAGAGACCCCCTCGCATCACTACCAGGGTCCTTGGGACTCGGGAGTGTTCTGGGGGTCCCCAGCAGTATAAACACTTTAACCATTACATATATAGCCTATATCAGCTATTTGAAAATATCCAATCTACAAGCTCACAATGCAATGCATTGTGAGCTTGTAGATCTGCTATTTTCAAAAATATTTGACAAATTGTGAAAAACACCATAAATATTATATGGTGGTCCCTGGCACTAACCTCGTGGTTGGACTGGACATGGATACAGTCAGTGGAGAAAAAAAAGTACTCACATTTTTACTTTAAGTATCAATACTGCAATGTAGAAATACTCTGTTACAAAGTAACAGTTAAGTATAAAGTCCGGAATAAAAAATGTACTTGAGTAAAAGTAGCCTACAAAAAATAAAATAGGCCTACCAAAAGTAGAAAGTAGGCTACTCATTATGCAGAATGTCCCATTTCACAAGTTTTCTGTATGACATAAACAAATCTTTTGAAAATAGCAGATCTACAGATCTGTGAGCTTGTAGATCTGCTATTTTCAAATTGTCGAAATGTATGATGATACAGACTTGGGCTGGATATAGACCAATCGACAGTGTAAAGTAACTAAGTACATTTACTCAAGAACCGCCTGCCGCTCCAAGCCGCTCCGGCCGGGGCCGCGAACCATACGTTGCACAGACTGACACAAAGAGAACCATAAGTGCGTAGCTCTCCGATCAAAACTTCATAATAATTTCTCCGTAGGCTAATCCACACGAGTTTACTAGACTTTTGACCAATCAAAATGTATCTATGTATTAATTGTATTAAACACGCGTCGCTAGGCCATCCCATCCAACTCCTGTTGAAGATGCGCGCATCGGTGCTCACAGTGGGGTCCGGGGACCCCCCTGGGGGGTGATGCGTGGTCAGGTTTTTTTTTTCTTCATTTAGAGACAGACAGACAGAGACAGACAGACAGACAGACAGACAGACAGAGACCCGCCCGTCCCGCGCTGCCGCGCATCACTACCAGGGGGGTCCTTGGAAGTGTTCTGGGGGTCCCCAGCAGTTTAACCACTTCAACCCATATAGCCTATACATCAGCTATTTGGGGTCAGTGCGGACCCGTTCGGTGCCCCCCGGGACGGTTTTGTCAACGGGGGTTTTGTGTTGCCCTCAGAATCTTTTTGGTGCCACTATAGCATTAATCTTTTATTTTTATTTATTGTATATCTGCTATTTTTGAATAGCCAACATATACAATATGGATAAAGGGTTGAAAATGTATTAAAACCTTTTGCTGGGGACCCCCTCACCACTGGTTGAGAACCACTGATTTAAAGGAAATGGCTGTAATGACAATGCAGGGGCAGTTCTATAACTTATCCATTAATTTAGATGAAATAGAGTAGAGCAGGGGGCTTCAACAGGGGGTCCTCAGAGTTACTACAGGGGGTCCGCCAAATCATTGGGCGCGTTCGAAAATACAGCACTGAGCGCACTGGCCAATACAAACTAATAGGCGAGTGTGCTCCGGTGCGTAATTTCCGAACGCACCCATTGTGTGATATGATTTTTTTTTTTTTACATTAACCACTTGAACCCTAGCAGCCGAAAATAGCATATCTACAAGCGTCACGTTTCAACTGCGCGGACGGTGTTACACGCAAAGGTGTTACCTAAAGAATTCGGTCTGAGCATGCGCAAAATGGCGGCTCCCGTGGATTATTATTGATATTTGTATCGTCTTTCTAAGACCATTTCTAAGTGGATTTTATTGTTTATAAAGTAGGATAAAGTAGGACGTGGTCATGCAAAATGGTGGTGTCCCGTGGATTTGTAAAATATTCGCGGTAAAAAAATATTTTACCGCGAATTATTTATATATTTTTCTGGAAGTTTCTTCCTGGTGTGCGCGCGCACCTGCCTGTGCCTTCCGGTGTTACTGAAACCACTTCCGTATGCTACTGAGATTTCTTGTATGCATACATGTGAAATTATATACATTATAGTTAAATGATCTATATGCTATTGTAATGATTTATATATACTATCAAAATTACTTATATACATCACTGATATTACTTGTATGAATACATGTGAAATGATCTGTACACTTTAAAAATGGTGTATATATACACTATTGAAATCATTTATACATACTACTTAGATCACTTGTATGAATACATGTGAAACTCTTTTATACATTATACTGAACTCACTTATACATATCACTGAAATTATGTGTATATATATTATTGAATTTATTTATACATACTACTGAAATGACTCGTATGAATACATGTGAAAGGCTTGCACATGCATCTAAAGTTTTCATTTTAGTTTGTAATAATATACAAGAAATTCAGTTGTAAATGTACAAGTGTTCAGCGATATACATGCAGCCTTTTCATATGTGTATGTGTGAGTGTTTCAGATATAAATGTATAAATGTTTAACTTGTATGCGTGCAAGCATTTCGTATGCATGTGTATATGGCACAGAAGTATATATGTATGTGTATGTGTTTCTCATATGTATGCGTAAGTGTTCAGATGAGTATGTATAAAGTTTCATATATGAACGTGCATCTATTTACAAAGTATGTATGTATGTGAGAGTGTTTCAGTAGTGAGTGTGCAAGTGTTTCAATACTGAACGTATAGCATTTCAGTAGTATATGTAAGAGTGTCTCATCAGTGTGTGTGAAAGTGTCTCAAAATTGAATGTAAAAGCATTTCAGTAGTAAGTATAAGACTGTCTCGTTAGCGTGTGTGAAAGTGTTTCATTATTTTTGGCCTAAACGGCCCCTCATATACTTTTGATGTTTTTAAACTCTAATCCTGAAAAGCAACAGTTTTGGACATATGAGGTTTCTAACACACGCACACACACAGTATCTTCTAGAGAGAGAACAGCATGCATGCATCACAGTGGCATTTTCCAATAATATCTATTGCATTATTCATCAGGAATATAGCAAGATGGCATACGAGGGACCGTGTGTGTGTGTGTGTGTGTGTCTGTGTCTGTGTCTGTGTCTGTGTGTGTGTGTGTGTGTGTGTGTGTGTGTGTGTGTGTGTGTGTGTGTGAATGCTGGAATACTCGGCATGTATACTTTCTTGTCCGTGTGTGTGTGTTCACACGCTAAAATCCAGAGTATTCATTAAAGTTTGAGACTCCCAGTGTCTGTGTGTGCATGCGTGTGTGGAACCGCCTTCCATTGTGTGAGCAGCCTGACCATTTACCTTGCAGTCATATCTATCTAGTATACAACAGCTGTGTTCTGTTTTGTGTGTTTGGCGGTCAATATTTGTCACCGTTTGCTCCCCCCCCCCCCCCCCCCCCCTGCGTGCTTCTCTCTCTGTCCCACTTATTTAATCTCCTGTCCTCTGAAATATATGACATTTAATTACAAGTACATTAAAGATGCAGGTTGTGACAGTATAGGGTACTGGAGGGAAACCCAATAGATTTGGGGGGGAGGAGGGGGAGGGGGTGGCCTCGTACCTGCGGCATCACGCTGCGACAGGAGACAAATAGGCCTTGTGTATACGTCGCTTCCATTAAAGCCTTCACATTATAGGGAAAGATTGATGATTAGCATGGGGTTGGAACTGTGTAGCCGCCTAAAAGACCCAGAGAGAGTGAGAGGATTTCCTCAGCTCTGAGACAAAGGCCTGTACTGGTGGTGTGTGAGTCCTCGCAGATATCTAAAAGCCCCGACACGCCAAGCCCAATTGCAAGAACTAAACGGCGAATAAATAGAAAGTCTCACTTACGCACATGTGTTCCGGTGTGACCGGTGTCATGCTGGGTAAAATAGCAGATCTACAAGCTTGCAACGCGCCACGAACGTGACGCGTTGTGAGCTCGTATTAGCTGCTATTTACGGCACGCAACACCGGAGTTGCATGCGACGGGGGTCCGCGGCCTAATACATGTCAATTTGGGAGAAAAAGTCTGAGAATTGTAAGTCCCAAAGGACTCCTGGAGGGTCCCTGGACCCCACTTTGAGAACCACTGCGTTACAGGTAGAACATGAGCAGCTTCAGACTGGGTCGGAGGAGCTTCTATCATATTGCTTTCCTCGTTGCTCTTTCACATGCTGGAATTACTGTATGATTTTCATTCAAAGTAGGTCATCTCCCCCTCTCACTCTCCCTGTGTACTCCTCTCTCTCTCTCCCCCACTCTCTCTCTCTCTCTCAATGTAAATTGTGTAATCCCAATCCAGAACGCCTCGAAGAAGAAAGGGGGGGAGGAGGATGAATCAATGCACTTGGTTTTCCCTTTTCCCTCTCTGGTTTTCTCCCTCTCGCTCTCTCTGTGAAATGTCTGTCTGTCTCTCTGTCTGTCTGTCTGTCTGTCTGTCTGTCTGTCTGTCTGTCTGTCTGTCTGTCTGTCTGCCCCCCTCTCTCTCTCTCTCTAAATTAAATTCCCTCTCTCAATTCAATTCAATTCTCTCTCTCTCGCTCTCTCTCTCCCTCCCCCTCTCTCTCTCTCTCTCCCCATCCTCTATAGGTTATCCATCACTGTCACTGCTCTCCTCTCGCTCAGCCCTCTGACATTCTGCACGGTTGCTCGACCTACAAGTCTCCATCGCAGGTCCTTATCTGATGAGCCTCACAATCTACAGTATGTGGTGACCTGAGAAGACCATCTCAGTCAATCTACAGTATGTGGTGACCTGAGAAGACCATCTCAGTCAATCTACAGTATGTGGTGACCTGAGAAGACCATCTCAGAAAAAACTGCTGTTTTCCTAGACAAACACACACCAGTGGTTCTCAAAGGGGGGTCTGGGGATTGATAGATTGATTGATTGATTGATTGAATAGGTTATTAGTCATAAATGTAAACAGCACGTGGTACAGTAAGACAACAAGGCTGAAAGGATAACACAAAAAAAGTCCTGGGGATTCTGCTCACTTGATCTCTATTGAGGTTTATTTTATCTTTATACTGTAGCACCTCTGACATGGAACCGTTCCTCTCTGGTGTCATATAAAGTGTTGCCAGATTCTGTGAGAGAAACAAGCAAACAGGTCTAAGGAAAACCAGCCCAAAAGAAGCGACTATATGGGTCACATGAGCACTTTAACATATACATCAGCTATTTTAAAATAGCAGATCTACAAGCTCACAACGCGTCGCGATGCGACCCGTTGTGAGCTTGTAGATCGGCTATTTTCTAATAAAATCTTGCGGGGAAATTATAATAATCAGATCTGGCAACCCTGGTCATATAGCAGGAAGAAAATACGGAAAGAACCTGACGCTTATGAAGGAATCAATCGACATTATAGACAGCCTAGAAATGAACTGCTTTGAAATTGAAATACTGCGAAGGGACCTGGATAAAGTGATACATCCTGTCTTTCTCCTTTCTCTCTCTCTGTCTGTCTGTTCTTTATGAACAATATTGTTAACAGCACATGTAGTACAGTCAAAAGTTATGCTAAAAGGATAACACAATGTTTTCATTGTGGTCCAATTCATCAGTAAGACATAATACATACATTACATTATGGTAAAAAGCTCCTGTAGCGGAAAAATATATATTTACAGAGAAAGTAGGGGAGGGGAGGTCTCACACTCACACACACACACGCACACACACACACACACACACACACACACACACACACACACACACACACACACACACACACACACACACACACACACACACCGGGTTGGAAACATGTTTAATTGCATCAACCCCCAGATCATCCCTTTTAATTACCCAGAACAAAAGCCCCCCAAAAAACGCTCTCGCTTCAAGGTTAACAGGGGAAACGGCGCTCAAATGGCGCCTGCCTGTCACCATGGCAATGGCTGTTAGGCCGGTCCAAGCACCCACCCCCACCCTACTCCATAGCATACCTTTACTGTCAGGGAGAAACCTCCTATCTCCATATTTCTCCATATATCTCCATATTTCCATTCTTTTTTTCATAAATCAACAGCCTACTTCATCATACAAGGGTGTCAAACTAAAGTAGTGAAAATAGCATATCCACAAGCTCACAACGCATTGTAGATCAGCTATTTTCACAATTAGATTTGTTAGTTTTTTAAGATAATAATAATAATAATAATAACTTTATTTGTATAGCACCTTTCATACATAAAATGTAGCCCAAAGTGCTTCACATTAAGATAATAAATAGTAGGATGCCAGATTAAAAATTATAATTGGCAAACAGAAACAAAACTAAATAGTTAAAGCTAGAAGAGCAAGACAAAGTAGAGCAAAATAATACACATTAATGAAATGAAAGAATAAAAATAATTAAAAAAAACGGACGTGAACATAAGATACATTTTTATTAAATGCCATATTGGAAAAAGAATAGGACTTCAGCTTACTCTTAAAAACAGATGATAAAAAAGGAAGGGTTTTGGACATACAAGGTATTCCACCCGGCAGAGACAATAACATCTGTGCATAATGTATGAGTCAGGGTCGTCTGGGGAATACGCTGCAGTCACACACATGCCATCAGATCAGTGGGAGAAGGAGATTAGAGCTCAAAGCCACTTTTTCAGCGACGTACATTGCCCTCGTTTTTGAAAAGATCTCCATTGTGAGCCGTTGCAGCTATTGAGAGGGCTATAATGTCTCGGTCCAGCTGCTCACAAGAACAATACGGCCGTGGCTCTTAAAGAAACGGGCATGCGTTTGTTTCCGTGACATTTTTTCTTTTGGCTGGTGGTGCTCCTCTTTGATGGTAGCTGTGCATTGCTGAGCTTGTTCCCTTATGGTTCCTGCAGCAACAGAGCTTTGGCTTTTATCTCCGGCAAACATATGCTGTGGTTTTTCCCCTCCTGTCTATAAAAAAGAAGACACATAATGGGCCAAGCTCCTTTGGCTGAAGAATGGACTGGTGAATAATACACCATGAACCGTCTGGTTCTCAAGGTGGGGTCGGGTGACCTCCTAGGGGTCCCCAGGAAAATGTGGAACGATTTAACCCATTAAAACCGGGTCCATTACAAGTAAGAATTGTGTAAAGAGAGATGATGGCGAGTGGAAATGAAATGGTTAAACAGCAAATGGTTGTTTTGTAGCTTTGTAGCTGCAGTTTAAGCCTCAGCTCAACTTAGATTGTAGCTTTGTAGCTTTTGTAGCAGCTATGAACGTCAGGCGTCGATAAAATAGGGCTCAAGTGGTTAATGTATGTTTTATAATGTTATCATTTATATCTGCAAACTAACTGGTAAAAGTACAATCTTTGCCTCCGAGATGTAGTGGAGTAGAAGTGAAAGTATAGACAATTGGAAATACTCCAGTAAAAGTACTAGTAAAATAAGTACAGTACTTGAGTAAATGTACTTTTTTACTTTACACCACTGACCACAGACAGCAGACATGGCAACACTGGTTGTAGCCTGTAGCTTTGTAGCTGGCAGTGTAACACAGCAAATAGAAGCACATTAGCCTTGCAGCGGCTGAACAGATGACTGTTGGAGACTGACTGTCTTGCAGGATCTGGGGTCAATCTCCAGTCGGTCTCACATGAAACCATTTGAACACACATGGATTCCCACGCTCGCTCCATGTTCTCCGAGATCGGTGCGCTGGAATGCCAGTGCCACGGACGATTACAATCAGATTCCTACGTGCGCGTATCCAGGCACAATACGCACGCACACACACCTGATTCTC
Organism: Gymnoscopelus braueri; assembly: GCF_963280865.1. NCBI lineage: Eukaryota > Metazoa > Chordata > Actinopteri > Myctophiformes > Myctophidae > Gymnoscopelus > Gymnoscopelus braueri. Next base: position 18,245,673 of record NC_137625.1, read on the forward strand.
AGCTTTAAAAACCTGCATTATTCCTGGCTGTTTCAAGTTGTGTACAAAATGTTTGTCCTGGGTTGTTTCGTCTCTGTCGGGTGGAAACCTGTTAATGATGTCCAAAACTGTTACTTTTCAGGACTCAAATTCAAAAACAGCAAAAGTAGCAGATCCACAAGCTCGATTCGCCGCAGCGCTTCGAGCTTGTAGATCTGCTACTTTTGATGCTTCTGTGTGACGCTGTAGTATGATCAAGTAGGGCGTTAATTTACGAACAAACACAAAAAAGTTGGGACTCAGGGCCCACACCTAAAAACCTCAAAAGCGATCGCGGCCCACCCATCTGACCACTTAACGGCAGCAAGGCATGCATTTTCATATGATCAATGAAGTGATTGTGTTCTGGCTTGGATCAATAGAACTAACGTAGCATACTTTACTAATCCTATTTAGTACAAGGAAAACTCACTTTTCAAGGTTTTAAAGTAGCATCATTTCATTTTTACCTCCCACATATATGCAGTAGTAATGTTATATTATCATTCAAATCTGAGTGTTTGGCCAGTTATTTGGGGGCCCACTTGCAATGCCCTCAGGCCCCCCAGGTCAAGAAGCACTGTTTCAGTGAGTATACGGTCTGGAATTAGCAGTGGGTGACTGAGCCCCCCTGAATCCAAACTCACAGCAGTAAACAGCCTTGCTATAATCTTCAAAGGCACACTACGGCCCCAGTACATATGAAGGGAGCATTGCCTTACGCTCCACAAAGCCAGCGGCTTCTCTCTGATTTGAGCCTGCATGATCTGACACGCTGGGAGAGTCTTAAAACTGCACAGGGCTCCACTGTGGTTGAGATCCAGATTTAGCGAGAGAAACACGCACGCGCACACACACACACACACACACACACACACACACACACACACACACACACACACACACACACACACACACACACACACACACACACACACACACACACACACACACACACACACACACACACACACAGGGGCGTCCCCAGCGAAATAAGGTCCTGGTAAACCATCCTTATGAGGGGCCGTTTAGGCCAAAAATAATGAAACACTTTCACACACGCTAACGAGACAGTCTTATACTTACTACTGAAATGCTTTTACATTCAATTTTGAGACACTTTCACACACACTGATGAGACACTCTTACATATACTACTGAAATGCTATACGTTCAGTATTGAAACACTTGCACACTCACTACTGAAACACTCTCACATACATACATACTTTGTAAATAGATGCACGTTCATATATGAAACTTTATACATACTCATCTGAACACTTACGCATACATATGAGAAACACATACACATACATATATACTTCTGTGCCATATACACATGCATACGAAATGCTTGCACGCATACAAGTTAAACATTTATACATTTATATCTGAAACACTCACACATACACATATGAAAAGGCTGCATGTATATCGCTGAACACTTGTACATTTACAACTGAATTTCTTGTATATTATTACAAACTAAAATGAAAACTTTAGATGCATGTGCAAGCCTTTCACATGTATTCATACGAGTCATTTCAGTAGTATGTATAAATAAATTCAATAATATATATACACATAATTTCAGTGATATGTATAAGTGAGTTCAGTATAATGTATAAAAGAGTTTCACATGTATTCATACAAGTGATCTAAGTAGTATGTATAAATGATTTCAATAGTGTATATATACACCATTTTTAAAGCATGTACAGATCATTTCACATGTATTCATACAAGTAATATCAGTGATGTATATAAGTAATTTTGATAGTATATATAAATCATTACAATAGCATATAGATCATTTAACTATAATGTATATAATTTCACATGTATGCATACAAGAAATCTCAGTAGCATACGGAAGTGGTTTCAGTAACACCGGAACTTAAGGCACAGGCAGGTGCGCGGGCACACCAGGAAGAAACTTCCAGAGAGAAGGAGAAGATAAGAAGGAAAAGACAAAGGCAGCATGGAGGGGAACGGAGACCCACTTTAATTAATTTGATATCGAATACTAATATATCACCTACGCAGCAGTGTAAGGTCCTTACACACTGGGGCGAATTCTTCATGCAAATAAAAACGTTTTTTTTCGCCTGTTTTTTAAAACCTTATAAAGTCAATGCAAGCTTCCACATCAAAGACGAAATTTCGCGGAGCGAAAATGCGTCTTTTATTTATTCGGACAGCAGTCATATTTTGTGGAAATGCTGGTGACTGCTACTCTGACCAATCAAAATGCATTTATGTAGGCCTATTCATTTTATTAAACAATCTAGTATAGGCCATCCCATTGGATGAGCGCACTGGTGCTCAAAATGGGGTCCGGGGAGTGGGGACCCCCAGGGGTGATGCGCGGGTCAGTTTTTTTTCATAACCCGCCCCGCCACGGAGCACAAGTTCAACAAAACAATATATAAATCAACAGCCCGAGAGAGAGAGAGAGCGAGCGAGCGAGCGAGAGAGAGAGAGCGTGCGCGATCGAAAGAGAGAGAGAGAGAGAGAGAGAGAGAGAGAGAGAGAGAGAGAGAGAGAGAGAGAGAGAGAGACCCCCTCGCATCACTACCAGGGTCCTTGGGACTCGGGAGTGTTCTGGGGGTCCCCAGCAGTATAAACACTTTAACCATTACATATATAGCCTATATCAGCTATTTGAAAATATCCAATCTACAAGCTCACAATGCAATGCATTGTGAGCTTGTAGATCTGCTATTTTCAAAAATATTTGACAAATTGTGAAAAACACCATAAATATTATATGGTGGTCCCTGGCACTAACCTCGTGGTTGGACTGGACATGGATACAGTCAGTGGAGAAAAAAAAGTACTCACATTTTTACTTTAAGTATCAATACTGCAATGTAGAAATACTCTGTTACAAAGTAACAGTTAAGTATAAAGTCCGGAATAAAAAATGTACTTGAGTAAAAGTAGCCTACAAAAAATAAAATAGGCCTACCAAAAGTAGAAAGTAGGCTACTCATTATGCAGAATGTCCCATTTCACAAGTTTTCTGTATGACATAAACAAATCTTTTGAAAATAGCAGATCTACAGATCTGTGAGCTTGTAGATCTGCTATTTTCAAATTGTCGAAATGTATGATGATACAGACTTGGGCTGGATATAGACCAATCGACAGTGTAAAGTAACTAAGTACATTTACTCAAGAACCGCCTGCCGCTCCAAGCCGCTCCGGCCGGGGCCGCGAACCATACGTTGCACAGACTGACACAAAGAGAACCATAAGTGCGTAGCTCTCCGATCAAAACTTCATAATAATTTCTCCGTAGGCTAATCCACACGAGTTTACTAGACTTTTGACCAATCAAAATGTATCTATGTATTAATTGTATTAAACACGCGTCGCTAGGCCATCCCATCCAACTCCTGTTGAAGATGCGCGCATCGGTGCTCACAGTGGGGTCCGGGGACCCCCCTGGGGGGTGATGCGTGGTCAGGTTTTTTTTTTCTTCATTTAGAGACAGACAGACAGAGACAGACAGACAGACAGACAGACAGACAGAGACCCGCCCGTCCCGCGCTGCCGCGCATCACTACCAGGGGGGTCCTTGGAAGTGTTCTGGGGGTCCCCAGCAGTTTAACCACTTCAACCCATATAGCCTATACATCAGCTATTTGGGGTCAGTGCGGACCCGTTCGGTGCCCCCCGGGACGGTTTTGTCAACGGGGGTTTTGTGTTGCCCTCAGAATCTTTTTGGTGCCACTATAGCATTAATCTTTTATTTTTATTTATTGTATATCTGCTATTTTTGAATAGCCAACATATACAATATGGATAAAGGGTTGAAAATGTATTAAAACCTTTTGCTGGGGACCCCCTCACCACTGGTTGAGAACCACTGATTTAAAGGAAATGGCTGTAATGACAATGCAGGGGCAGTTCTATAACTTATCCATTAATTTAGATGAAATAGAGTAGAGCAGGGGGCTTCAACAGGGGGTCCTCAGAGTTACTACAGGGGGTCCGCCAAATCATTGGGCGCGTTCGAAAATACAGCACTGAGCGCACTGGCCAATACAAACTAATAGGCGAGTGTGCTCCGGTGCGTAATTTCCGAACGCACCCATTGTGTGATATGATTTTTTTTTTTTTACATTAACCACTTGAACCCTAGCAGCCGAAAATAGCATATCTACAAGCGTCACGTTTCAACTGCGCGGACGGTGTTACACGCAAAGGTGTTACCTAAAGAATTCGGTCTGAGCATGCGCAAAATGGCGGCTCCCGTGGATTATTATTGATATTTGTATCGTCTTTCTAAGACCATTTCTAAGTGGATTTTATTGTTTATAAAGTAGGATAAAGTAGGACGTGGTCATGCAAAATGGTGGTGTCCCGTGGATTTGTAAAATATTCGCGGTAAAAAAATATTTTACCGCGAATTATTTATATATTTTTCTGGAAGTTTCTTCCTGGTGTGCGCGCGCACCTGCCTGTGCCTTCCGGTGTTACTGAAACCACTTCCGTATGCTACTGAGATTTCTTGTATGCATACATGTGAAATTATATACATTATAGTTAAATGATCTATATGCTATTGTAATGATTTATATATACTATCAAAATTACTTATATACATCACTGATATTACTTGTATGAATACATGTGAAATGATCTGTACACTTTAAAAATGGTGTATATATACACTATTGAAATCATTTATACATACTACTTAGATCACTTGTATGAATACATGTGAAACTCTTTTATACATTATACTGAACTCACTTATACATATCACTGAAATTATGTGTATATATATTATTGAATTTATTTATACATACTACTGAAATGACTCGTATGAATACATGTGAAAGGCTTGCACATGCATCTAAAGTTTTCATTTTAGTTTGTAATAATATACAAGAAATTCAGTTGTAAATGTACAAGTGTTCAGCGATATACATGCAGCCTTTTCATATGTGTATGTGTGAGTGTTTCAGATATAAATGTATAAATGTTTAACTTGTATGCGTGCAAGCATTTCGTATGCATGTGTATATGGCACAGAAGTATATATGTATGTGTATGTGTTTCTCATATGTATGCGTAAGTGTTCAGATGAGTATGTATAAAGTTTCATATATGAACGTGCATCTATTTACAAAGTATGTATGTATGTGAGAGTGTTTCAGTAGTGAGTGTGCAAGTGTTTCAATACTGAACGTATAGCATTTCAGTAGTATATGTAAGAGTGTCTCATCAGTGTGTGTGAAAGTGTCTCAAAATTGAATGTAAAAGCATTTCAGTAGTAAGTATAAGACTGTCTCGTTAGCGTGTGTGAAAGTGTTTCATTATTTTTGGCCTAAACGGCCCCTCATACATCCTGGTCGCGTGAATTCACATTACACACACTACTTGAACCCTATGCACAGCGACTATTTGAAATTAGCCGAGCTTGCAGATCAGCTATTTTCAAAAACTGTTGAAAGCATCTCATATATTTGGCATATTTTTGAAACATTTTAACTACACACACCTGGCACAAAATCTTTTCAGATGTGGGTTTGCGGACAAATACATTTTGGGGGGTCCTTCACATGAAAATGTTGACTGGTTTAAAAAATGTTTGAGAACCACTCCTCTAAAACAACATTAAACAACAACAGTTTGACTGACCTGGCCCTATATGGTCGCCTATTTTTGGGGGCTTGTTTTTATAATAGACCTGGTTGTTTGTTTCTCTTGCAAAATCTGGCAACACTCTGGCTGGGAGAGTGTCAGAATGAACATGTTAACTGACCAGAGGCTCAACTGAGGCTGGACTCACAGCCAGGGAGCGGACACATGCAGTCTAGACTGAGAGGTGTTTATATGAGGGCTCTGGTAAATGTGTGCACGTGCACGTGCATGTGTGTGTGTGTGTGTGTGTGTGTGTGTGTGTGTGTGTGTGTGTGTGTGTGTGTGTGTGTGTGTGTGTGTGTGTGTGTGTGTATGTGTGTGTGTGTGTGTGTGTGTGTGTGTGTGTGTGTGTGTGTGTGTGTGTGTGTGTGTGTGTGTGTGTGTGTGTGTGCGTGCGTGTGAGTGTGTGTGCGTGTGTGTGTGTGTGTGAGAGCGTGCGCAGTGATGGAAGAAGTACTCACATCGTTAAAACTAGCAATACCACAATGTAGAAATACTCTGGTGGGTAAAAGTCCTGTATTCAAAATTTTGCTTGAGATAAAAAGTACAGGCATCAAAATATAGTTTAAGTACCAAAGTACTCATATTTGTCAAAATCTTCCAAAAATAGCAGATGTACAAGCTCACAACACGTCGCACCTGTGAGCTCGTAAATCAGCTTTGTAGATCAGATTTATAAGTAGTATAAAATAGGACTTAATAGGTTCATGTATGTTTTGTAATAATATCTAAGTAGTAACTAAAGTTCTAAAATTATAGAAAGAAGTAAAAAATACAATATTTGCCCCTGAGATGTAGTGGAACTGTGGAAATAAAAGTATTGCAAATTGGAAATACTCCAGTAAAGTAAAAATATCTCTAAATTGTACTTAAGTACATTACTTTGTTACGTTCCACCGTGTGCATGTGCATGTGCGTGTGCGTGTGCGAGTGTCATTGAGGTTGTTTTAAATCTGTTCTTATGTGTATTTCTGATGCACAGCTTATTACTATAACCACAGTCAACCAAAACACCAACGCCCAAGCATGACCTAAAAAATACAGAAATCCACTGGATAAGCCTCTGAGCTGTGACTAGACATGTTCTTGTTCATTACAGTATTACTGTAGAGATAGTTGGCGTCGAGTGTGAACCTTAGCAGAGATACAACAATTTAATATGTAAGCTAGCGCCATTGCGTTTCTTTTGCACCAGTTCTCAAACGTTTTCATGTCAAGGACCCCCAAATTGTATTTGTCCGCGGACCCTCATCTGGACCCTCTTCTGAATGTTTTGAGTCAGGGAGCCCCAGGAGAGAAGATTTGTGTTAAAAAATTCAAGATTATTTCAAAAATAGCAGATGTGCACGCGTGAGCTTTGAACATCTGCTATTTTTGAATAGTCAAAGAATAAAACATGGTTATCCATGTAATCCATCATAAAGTGGTTAAAATAATTGTGATGATATATCAACAAATGATGGCATATCAACCCCGCCACCCCCAACGACCCCTAGGGGTCCCCGGACCCCACTTTGAGAACCACTGTTTTACACTAAAGGAAAGCAGAACCGGAGGGGGAAATCGGCACATGCCGGCTTTGATACGGAGTCTGTGCCGTGGTGGACAGTAACAAAGCACAATTGTCCAAAACCTTTTCATTGGTTAAATATGATTTCAGCACTTTCCCTTTCACAAATAAGGCTTTAATTTCCAAAATATTGAAATATGTAGATAGGCTATAAGGTTTAATTCTGCCCGACAGCGATACAACCTTTAGTCCTTGAGAGAATGGCGTACTGAGATCATGCAACCTTCCTGCCAAAGACGGGAGGGGGGTCATTAAACTGACCCCACACCTTCTCCACCACACTTCCTGTTGGGGACAGGAAACGGCTTCACAGCATGACCTGTCCACAGCAGTGACCAATAACCCTGTTTCTGGAACGCTCTCCGTGCATGCATGTAAACATACATGCACGCAAATGCACGCAAATGCACACACGCGCGCACGCACGCACACAGGTTGAGAACCAGCGATGTACCAGGCAGATTGTGACTCGGGGGAAATAAAATAACGGAGGATGTTGGACAGCTGGTGTGTGTGTGTGTGTGTGTGTGTGTGTGTGTGTGTGTGTGTGTGTGTGTGTGTGTGTGTGTGTGTGTGTGTGTGTGTGTGTGTGTGTGTGTGTGTGTGTGTGTGTGTGTGTGTGTGTGTGTGTGCGCGCGTGCATGTGTGCGCGTGCATGTGTGTGTGAGTGCTGTGCACGCTGCCAGGCTGAGACCTGTGTGCACGCTCTGCCTGCTGTGCCAGCCAGCCACATCCTTGGCTACACAATGTTCTTCTGTATTTATACCTCTTGTCATTGTGCCACGTTAGCACGCAGGGCGGCGTGTGCGTCACGTCACGAGTGTCGGACCCTCTGTGTTTATTCAGGTGGTCCATTGTCTTGGTCCGTATTAGGGGCTGCATGGGTAGGGTTTGGGATCCTTAAGGATTTTAACGATTTTGGTTAATTAACGGTTCCCTCTTAACGGACCAGATTCCTTAACGGTTCCTATGGGGGGGTTCTAAATGGACCCTTACAGGTCTGTAACTCTGAGAGTGTACAAATGGAACCAAATGGACCTTTACGGGTCCATTTGGTTACATTTGTACACTCTCAGAGTTATGGTTGATCCTTGAAATGATAAAGTTTGAGAACCACTGGTATTGTAATTGTATAGCGGATGTGAAGTCCACATTACCGACTTCCAAATGTGATGGAACCGATTCCGGTTCCTCAATGTTGGTTCCAGTTCCTCCGGGTCCGGATCCCAGCCCTATGCATGGGAGATATCCACTGAGCATCGCAATTTCAGTACCGTGGCAATATCCGGGGGGAGTAAAATGCAAGGTGAACAGGGGAGCGACGCAGAGCAGTCCTTTTGAGATGCCGGCTAATGGTTAAAGACACTAAAAACATCAAAGAGTCACCGCACACTTGTAGCTAGCTATGCCAAATCCGTTTAGTAAGGACAAGAGAAAAATACAAACATTAAAGCACCGATGTTTCAGACAGCGATGCTGCCTTCTTCAGGGGTTAATATTTGGGTGCTTTCATTATTTTGTGGGTTTTGTTCTTTAGTTACCCAGGGTAGTACTATAGCTGAGCACAAGTGCTCATTTTCAGCAACGCCTTGCACATGATAGACAGTCTCATGCCATGATGTCATCAGCACATCGTTCAGCTCAACATCAGAGTAAATGGCAAGGAGCCTATAGACCATATTCCATAGAGTTAAAAATAATAGAGAGGGCACATTACATTACATTACATTACAGTCATTTAGCAGACGCTTTTATCCAAAGCGACTTACAATAAGTGTATTCAACATAGGTAGGGAACGAAAACTACTAATCACCAGAAGTCTTTAGTGCATTTTCTGCAAAAACAAGCAACCAAGAGTATACCTAGCGCTAAGGTAAAAGTGCAATATATCAGCTACCTATTTCCTTAAACAGATGAGACAAAATAGCTAAATCAAATGAGCATGAGCTAACACAAATAAGTGTATCGACTAAACAAGATCCAATAAACAATCCAATAATCCAATAAACAATACAGCAATAGAAAACAAGCGTTCGTACAACTAGTTAACAACAAGTAGGTCAGGGAGAGAGGAAGGGTAGTGTTTCCTGAAGAGGTGAGTTTTCAGCCTGCGGCGAAATATGGGCAGTGACTCTGCTGTCCTAACATCAGTGGGAAGTTCATTCCACCACTGTGGGGCCAGAACAGAAAAGAGTCGTGACCGTGTGGATCGGCCAGAAGGACCCTTGAGTGACGAGGCAATCAGTCGCCCCGAGGTGGCAGACCGAAGTGGTCGGGCAGGGGTGTAGGCATCGACCATAGCCCGGAGGTAGGAAGGAGCTGTTCCTTTCACTGCCCTATAGGCTAGCACCAGGGTTTTGAACTGGATGCGAGCCGCTACGGGGAGCCAGTGTAGAGAGCGGAGAAGGATGGTTGTGTGGGAGAACTTGGGGCGGTTGAACACCAGACGAGCCGCAGCTTTCTGAACAAGCTCCAGAGGCACCCGAAATCCCCTCCCATCCACTTGCATTGAGTTGCTCACCCAGCGCATGAAGCGAATTCACCCCTTCTTCCGGGTTGGAAAGTGTGATGGGCGTAGCCTATTTGGGGCCACTGTGATACGTTCTGCGTCACAGAAGTGACGCGTTTTACGTCACAGTGGTGCGCGGCCCCGTGCGCAAGCTTGTGCGCAAGCTCGTGAGTCGAGCCCATTGGTCGAAACCGTTTTCGCTCGTACATTGTGCAGTGGCCCCGTCCGTTTAAGCTGCAGTACCTACAAATGGCCAGCATGTCCAATTCGCTTCAATGCAACCACTGGGTTCTGGGGGCTTGCCATATTCACACGGCAGCCATTTTGGAATTTTACATCGAAAGTGCCACCCCGTTGCCGTGGCCGAATGTGAATATGGTCTATTGTCACTAAACAACAGGGTGAATGGTGATGTAAGTAGTGTGCTTCAAAGACATTAGGATACCAGCTACACCTATCTGTCTAAACCAGTGGTTTAGAACAGTGCTTCTCAAAGTAGGGTCCTTTGGGGGGTTCCAGGCAAGCCCCCAGAGTTGCTGAGAAACATTGAAGCCGCCACCCCAGTGGCCAAAGCTGGAACTGCAGCTGGAACTGCAGCAGGAACTGCTTTCGGCAAGCTTCCGGGTGCTTCAAAACGCCACTGAGCACATTCATTGAAATGATAGCTGGGGGCGGGGGCAATCCGCCCTCTAGTTATATTATACCTCTATGGTTCCAGGGGGTCCCCAGCAAATTAGTTAATATAGCATCACAATCATTTTAACCACTTTATCCATTTGTTGGCTATTCAAAAATAGCAGATATACAAGCTCACAGTGCGTCACTTCGTGCCACACTGCAAGCTTGTACATCTGCAATTTTTGAAAATATTTAAAAAATGTCCAAAATGTTTGGAGCATTTTGAATGTATTTTTTTCATGAATCTTCTCTTCTGGAGGGTCCCTGGCACAAAACCTTTTCAGATGTGGGTCCGTGGCCATATACATACCATTTTGGGGGTCCCTGACATGAAAACGTTTGAGAACAACATGCTACCTAAATACAATTTCTTAACATTTGCGTTCAACAAAACTAATCTAAAGAACAAACTAGCAATTTATCAAAAATAGGTGACAAGAAGGGATACAAGAGAGAGAAGTGCTAAGGGGTGAGGTGGAGTCTGAAGAGGTGAGGTTTCAGACGTTCTTGATAACGTTTTCAGTGTCAGTCTCTCTCTCCCGCTGTGTCTTTCTCTCTTCCAACAGTGTCTCTTTTCAGGCTCTTCTCTTCGCTCCCCCGAGCTCACAACTTCTTCTCCTCTCTTGTCCTTTTCCCGTCCTAGCTCTCCTCAGTCCTCCCATTGGACTTTTGTCAAGAAACCACTTAAATCCTTGGGAGTTGGGCCCCTGGCACCGCCCCGGCGTCTAGGTATCTCCTGTCACATCTCCTTTTTAGCCCTGTCCTTCTCACAGTCACTTTGGTATTTAAAGATCAGCTGTCTTGAAGCAATACGAAGCCTTCGGGATTGAGTCGGCCTGTATTTTATGAAAATATTCAGTTGATATTGTTGTATTTGAGGGGGCCACACTACTGGATGTCTTTTCGGAGGTTTGTCAGCAAACCCTGAAAGTATGATATTATAATAAATATCTTATCCGTGTCCAGTCTGGGTGGTTCCTCATCGGTTAACCCGTTAAAACCGTGAATAGCTTCTGTGTCATTTTAGATTTTAGCCATATACCTGTACTGTATATTAATAGCAACATAGGTTTTTCAGAAAACTCTTGGGCTTTAGAATAGTGGTTTAGAACAGTGGTTCTCAAAAATAGCAGATCTACAAGCCTGCATGTGCGGCACGAGCTTGTACATCTGCTATCTTTGATTTTTATTTATCTTCTCTTCTGGGAGGTTTCCCTGGCACAAAACATTTTCAAATATGGGAGGTCCACACAGCCAAATACATGTCCTTTTGGGGGGTCCTTGGCACGAAAAAAACCTACCGATTTAGAAGGCATTTGTAGAATGGGCCTTGGGTCTTAACGGGTTAACCTGCCTGCCAAACTAACACAGAACACGGTGCATGGAGGAGATACCATCAGCCAGGCTTCCGGAGATCTCTCTCTCTCTCTCTCTCCTCTCTCCCAGGGCGAGCGTGCCAACACTTGATCAACAGCCCTGCCGCCGCGAGTAAAGAAGCCAATTAACTTCCTCTGTCACCTTCCAGCTAAGTGGAACCACTGCTGAAGGGTGAACAAATTACACACGCACACACACACACACACACACACACACACACACACACACACACACACACACACACACACACACACACACACACACACACACACACACACACACACACACACACACACACACACACACACACACACACACACACACACACCTAGGCCGCCCCTCTAGGACGGCGGAAAATCCAATTCCTGGAGAAATATGATGATGATGATGTACGCTGCTCTGTATTGGGTTTGTCTCTCGTATAGCTAGTGCATCCCAGAGCTCAGCTCCGGGATGCAGCAGTCGAGAAGGCGGGCTCTGGGACGTGTGTGTGTGTGTGCGTGTCTGTGTGTGCGTGTGCGTGTGCGTGTGCGTGTGCGTGTGTGTGTGTGTATGCGTGTGTGTAACCCAGGGTAGAGTATTTCGAGAGCGTCTATAGGGTATTCACTGCAACACAGAGAGAGAGAGTTCGGAGGTGTGCAGCTAATCACGCAATAGTACTGCAATAAAGCATAGGCTACATTTACACGCCGACACACAACACAGTACTGTTGTACAGAGGTATAGTATGCAGTAATCACCTCTCTCTCTCTCTCTCTCTCTCTCTCTCTCTCTCTCTCTCTCTCTCCTGGCCCTGTGCCAGCTGCCGGTCAGTCAGCCCGCCACAGCCACCCCAGCGGTATATCCTCATGACACCGCCACAATGACACCATCTTCACCTCCATCTCGTCCTCAGAGGAGGAGGAAGAGGAGGAGGAGGAGGAGGGGTGAATTGATGGGGACGGGATCGCATCAGTAGCACACAGTGGTGGAAAGTAACTAAGTGCATTTACTTAAGTACTGTACCTAAGTACAATTTTGAGGTACTTTTACTTTACTGGAGTATTTCCAATTGTCCATACTTTTACTTCTACTCCACTACATCTCAGAGGTAAATATTGTACTTTTACTCCACTACAATTATTTGAAAACAGTTACTAGTTGCTTTGCAGATATTAATTAATATATTATAAAACATACATTAACCACTTTAGCTCTATTTTATACCGAGGCTATTTGAAAATAGACGATTTACGTCGCATCGCTTGTAGATCTGCTATTTTCAAACATTTTAGTACTTTTACTTTTGGTACTTTAAGTACATTTTGATACCAATACTTTTGTACTTACCAATACTTTTGTAAATTTTGAATTCCGGACTTTTTGCTTGTAACAGAGTACTTCTACATTGCAGTATTGATACTTTTACTTAAGTAAACCATTTGAGTACTTTTTCCACCACTGGTCACACAGGAACATCCATGGACCATGACGTCACCCCTCTGTGTCCTCAGCCGTACTGTACTGTACCATGAGTGGGCGAGTGAGAGAGAGAGAGTGGAGTTGGGGAGGGCGAGAGAGTGAGACAGAGAGAGAGAGAGAGGCGAGGATAAGCAGGAGATTTGGCAACAGATTTGTGACTTTCACACCACCTCCGCTACTCTCGTTCACCTCCCCCTTTTCCTCTCTCTCTCCCCCCTCCCTCTCTCTTCCCTCTTCGTCTCTCCCTGTCAATCATCATCATCCTCTGCCTCCATTTCCTTTTTTCTCTCTGACTCTGTCTGTCTGTCTGTCTGTCTGTCTGTCTGTCTGTCTGTCTGTGTCACCCTGTTCTTCTGTTTTTATTTCTCCATGTTGTTCCATACCCACTCTGTCCTCTGGCTGACATCACAGATGCTGCTACTGTACTTCCTCTTTACTTCACCTCTCCCCCCCACCCCTCTCTCTCTCTCCCCCTGCTCTCTCCCACCTCTCACTCTCAATCCTTCAATCACTCTCTCTGCCAATCTCTCTCTCTCTCTCTCTCTCTCTCTCTCTCTCTCTCTCTCTCTCTCTCTCTCTTATACTCTCTCTCCCACCTCTTTGTGTCTCTCTCTCTCTCTGCCTCTTTCTCTCTCTCTCCCACCCCTCTCTGTCTCCCTGTCTGTCAGTACCACCTCTCCTCTCCCCGACACATACACCCCCCCCCCCCAACGTCTCTCTCTCTGACACTAACATACAGAATGTACGCACGCAGGGCGGCCAATTTCCTGAGTGCTGCGACCGCATGCAGGCACTCCTTTTTAATTACAGTAACCGCACGCTGCCAAAACCCTGAGTATTCATTGAACTCAGAGGGTGTAGAAAATGGCTCCTGTATATAAAGCATCTGCCAGGGCTTTAAAGAAGCATGGTATCTCCATGACTCCTGGGGTCCGAGGAGCGTCGAGCTGTCATGTCCTATGGATTCTATACGGGGTCCAGGATTATAGTTAGTGTGGTTGCCCTAACAGGGCAACCAGACTATAGTAATCCTCACACTTTATTAGTGTGGTTGCCCTAACAGGGCAACCAGACTATAGTACTCTATACTCTTTATTCTTTCTAGATAAACAATACTTTGGACCACATCTCCTCCCACAGTTTTTATCCCCCAATGTCGTGCCATATGTCAAAATGACCGTCTTGACCTGGAATCGTGCGCTTGTATTTTGCTAAGAGATTGGTTAAATAGTTTAATTGATATTGATTTATTAGTGCATTAAATTTCCCCATCCGCTTTAATGTAAAAGTGAAAAAACCCAAATTCAAGTATTTTTTTCTCAGAAACCGTAAGAGCTAGAGTTACCATATTTGGAGGGGAGGTTCATAATTTAGTCCGAAATTATTGAAAAAATAATTACACTAATTGGCCACATGGTGGCACTATAACAGTGCCCTTTACGTTTTGGCCTATAACTCTTGAACCGTAGGTCGTAAAATCAAAATGTATTTTCCCCTAGATTCCTTGGGTCATGACGCAACTCCCCATATAGGCCACGCCCATTTGCGTCAGGATAAATTTTCCGCCATTTTGAATTTTCTTCAAAACACACTTTTAGCTCCTCCTCCCACATATTTTGTCCAAATTTCACAAAAATCTGTACACATGATCTCTGGACCCATGCGATAATCTGGACCAAACAGAATTTTGATAGTCCATACCGTTCGTCCGTAAATGGCTTCCAAAGTTAGCGGAAGGGATCCGTTTTACAAAAAAGGCCACAAATCACGAACGAAACGTCCAGTCAATCCCAAATTTGAATCACATGTCGAGGGTGGTTTATTCAACGAAACTACAAAAGCATTTCCACTTTGATCCATAGGGGGCGCCACAAATGCACAAAATGTAACCGTTTGATGCAAAAACCTTACTTTGGGGGATCAATCCTCTCAAAATGAAACGCAAGTGATCTCAGGAGTTATGTGACAATGTAATTGGCGCAGCCTCCGACGGTATTCCTCCCAGCGTATTCCTCGAGTCCCGGCGGCAGCGACCCGCGACTAGCGTCGGTGCAACCACACTCTGCAATTGCCCTGAATTGCGACGCGTCTAGTTAGTGTGGTTGCCCTAACAGGGCAACCAGACTATTGTTCTAGGGATACTATCATAATCTTTCTAGATAAACAATACTTTAGACCGTCTCTCCTCCCACAGTTTTTATCCCCCAATGTCGTGCCATATGTCAAAATGACCGTCTTGACCGGGAATCGTGCGCTTGTATTTTGCTAAGAGATTGGTTAAATAGTTTAATTGATATTGATTTATTAGTGCATTAAATTTCCCCATCCGCTTCAATGAAAAAGTGAAAAAACTCAAATTCAAGTATTTTTTTCTCAGAAACCGTAAGAGCTAGAGTTACCAGATTTGGAGGGGAGGTTCATAATTTAGTCCAAAATTATTGAAAAAATAATTACACCAATCGGCCACATGGTGGCGCTATAACAGCCCCCTTTACGTTTTGGCCTATAACTCTTGAACCGTAGGTCGTAAAATCAAAATTTCTTTTCACCTGGATTCCTTGGGTCACGACGCATCTCCCCATATAGGCCACGCCCATTTGCGTCTGGATAGATTTTTTTATATTGATTTATTAGTGCATTAAATTTCCCCATCCACTTTAATGGGAATTGCAAAAACTCCCATTCAAGTATTTTTTTCTCGGTAACCATAAGGGCTACAGTTACATGACTTGGAGGGGAGGTTAATAGATTATTGCAAAATTATTACAAAAAAAATCACACCAGTCGGCCATATGGTGGCGCTATAACAGCCCACTTTACCTTTTGGCCTATAACTCTTGAACCGTAGGTCGTAAAATCAAAATTTATTTTTCCCTAGATTCCTTGGGTCATGACGCAACTCCCCTTGTACGCCACGCCCATTTCCGTCTGGATAGATTTTCCGCCATTTTGAATTTTCTTCAAAACACACTTTTAGCTCCTCCTCCCACATATTTTGTCCAAATTTCACAAAAATCGGTACACATGATCTCTGGACCCATGCCATAAACGTCTTCAAGCTGAATTTTGATAGTCCGTACCGTTCGTCCGTAAAAGGCTTCCAAAGTTAGCGGGAGGGGCCCGTTTTACAAAAAAGGCCAAAAATCACGAACAAAACGTCCAATCAATCCCAAATTTGAATCACATGTCAAGGGTGGTTTACTCAACAAATCCCCAAAACCATTTCCACTTTGATCCATAGGGGGCGCCACAAATGCGCAAAATGTGACCGTTTGATGCAAAAACATTATTTTGGGGGGGATCAATCCTCTCAAAATGAAACGCAAGAGATCTCAGGAGTGACGTGACAATGTAATTGGCGCAGCCTCCGACGGTATTCCTCCAGGCGTATTGCTCGAGTCCCGGCGGCCGCGACCCGCGACCGGCGTCGGCGCAACCACACTTTGCAATTGCCCTGAATTGCGACGCGTCTAGTTAGTGTGGTTGCCCTAACAGGGCAACCAGACTATAGTTCTAGGGATACTTTATTATTTATAGATAAACAATACTTTGACGCGCATCTCCTCCCACAGTTTATTTTTCCCAATTTAGTGCCATATATCAAAATGACCGGCTTCACCGGGAATCGTGTGCTTGTATTTTGCTAAGAGATTGGTTGCATAGTTTTATTGATATTGATTTATTAGTGCATTAAATTTCCCCATCCACTTTAATGGAAAAGTGAAAAAACTCAAATTCATGTTTTTTTTCCTCAAAAACCATAAGAGCTAGAGTTACCACATTTGGAGGGGAGGTTCATAATTTAGTCCAAAATTATTTAAAAAAAAATCACACCAATCGGCCACATGGTGGCGCTATAACAGCCCCCTTTACGTTTTGGCCTATAACTCTTGAACCGTAGGTCGTAAAATCAAAATTTCTTTTCACCTGGATTCCTTGGGTCACGACGCATCTCCGCATATAGGCCACGCCCATTTGCGTCTGGATAGATTTTTTGATATTGATTTATTAGTGCATTAAATTTCCCCATCCACTTTAATGGGAATTGCAAAAACTCCCATTCAAGTATTTTTTTCTCGGAAACCATAAGGGCTACAGTTACATGACTTGGAGGGGAGGTTAATAGTTTATTGCAAAATTATTTAAAAAAAAATCACACCAGTCGGCCACATGGTGGCGCTATAACAGCCCACTTTACCTTTTGGCCTATAACTCTTGAACCGTAGGTCGTAAAATCAAAATTTATTTTTCCCTAGATTCCTTGGGTCATGACGCAACTCCCCATATAGGCC
Organism: Gymnoscopelus braueri; assembly: GCF_963280865.1. Lineage (NCBI taxonomy): Eukaryota > Metazoa > Chordata > Actinopteri > Myctophiformes > Myctophidae > Gymnoscopelus > Gymnoscopelus braueri. The sequence goes on from NC_137625.1 coordinate 18,263,240, forward strand.
ACGCCCATTTGCGTCTGGATAGATTTTCTGCCATTTTGAATTTTCTTCAAAACACACTTTTAGCTCCTCCTCCCACATATTTTGTCCAAATTTCACAAAAATCGGTACACATGATCTCTGGACCCATGCGATAAACGTCTCGAAGCTGAATTTTGATAGTACTTACGGTTCGTCCTTAAATGGCTTCCAAAGTTAGCGGGAGGGGCCCGTTTTACAAAAAAGGCCAAAAATCACTAACAAAACCTCCAGTCAATCCCAAATTTGAATCACATGTCAAGGGTGGTTTACTCAACGGAGCCCCAAAAGCATTTCCACTTTGATCCATAGGGGGGCGCCACAAATGCGCAAAATGTAACCGTTTAATGCAAAAACATTATTTCGGGGTGAATCGATCCTCTCAAAATGAACCGCAAGTGATCTCATGAGAGACGTGACAATGCAATTGGCCTCCGACAGTATTCCTCCCAGCGTATTCCTCGAGTCCCGGCGGCCGCAGCCCACGACCGGCGTCGGCGCAACCACACTTTGCAATTGCCCTGAATTGCGACGCGTCTAGTTATTATTCTTTTTATTATTAATGGAGATAAACAATAGTTTAGATCGTCTCTCCTCCCACAGTTTATTTTTCCCAATTTAGTGCCATATGTCAAAATGACCGGCCTCACCGGGAATCGTGTGCTTGTATAAGGCTAAGAGATTGGTTGCATAGTTTTATTGATATTGATTTATTAGTGCATTAAATTTCCCCATCCACTTTAATGGAAAAGTGCAAAAACTCAAATTCAAGTATTTTTTTCTCAGAAACCGTAAGAGCTAGAGTTACCAGATTTGGAGGGGAGGTTCCTAATTTAGTCCGAAATTATTGATATAATAATTACACTAATCGGCCACATGGTGGCGCTATAACAGCCCCCTTTACGTTTTGGCCTATAACTCTTGAACCGTAGGTCGTAAAATCAAAATTCCTTTTTCCCTAGATTCCTTGGGTCATGACGCATCTCCCCATATAGGCCACGCCCATTTGCGTCAGGATAGATTTTCCGCCATTTTGAATTTTCTTCAAAACACACTTTTAGCTCCTCCTCCCATATATTTTGTCCAAATTTAACAAAAATCGGTACACATGATCTCTGGGCCCATGCGATAAACATATCCAAACGGCATTTTGATAGTCCTTACCGTTCGTCCGTAAATGGCTTCCAAAGTTAGTGGGAGGGGCCCGTTTTACAAAAAAGCCCACAAATCACGAACAAAACGTCCAGTCAATCCCAAATTTGAATCACATGTCAAGTGTGGTTTACTCAACAAATCCCCAAAATAATTTCCACTTTGATCCATAGGGGGCGCCACAAATGCTCAAAACGTAACCTTTTGATGCAAAAACCATATGTTGGGGGGACCAATCCTCTCAAAATGAAACGCAAGTGATCTCAGGAGTGACGTGACAATGTAATTGGCGCAGCCTCCGGCGGTATTCCTCCCAGCATATTCCTCGAGTCCCGGCGGCAGCGACCCGCGACTCGCGTCGGCGCAACCACACTCTGCAATTGCCCTGAATTGCGACGCGTCTAGTTCTCTGTTGTTGTTGCTGTGGCCCGTAGAGACTATGGTGGCCATATGGCTATGGAAACGTCTGATGAATGCCTTTGATTTGAGTTTGTGTCTCTTCTATTCACACACAAACAAAGAAAAGTACCCTTTGGGTCCATCGATGATGTTGCTTGTGTTTAATGTACCTACAGCAGTGGTTCTCAAAGTGGGGTCCAGGGACTGCCAGGCGTCCTTGAGGGGGGGTCCAGGGGGTCCCCGGCAAAATTAGTTAACATAACAAAATCAGTTCACAAGCTCACAACGCTAAGCTTGTATCTGCTATTTTCAAATGATCTTGAAAAAATTGGGGGAAATGTGATTTTTTTTTTAAACATTTAAACACAAATTGTGTATGGGGGTCCCTGGCACAAAATATTTTCAGATGGGGGTCCGCAGCCAGATACATATAATTATATATATAATTTGGGGGTGCTCGACGTGAAAACGTTAGAGAACCGCACTGGCCTGGACCAGTCGTTCTCAAAGTCAAGGAGCCCCAAATTAATGTTTATTTGGCCGCGGACCCCCATCTGAAAATGTTTTGTGCCAGGGGCCCACAGAAGAGAAAATTTATGTAAAAAAAAATAACAAGCAAAATTATTCAAAGGTTTCCAAACATTTTCGATATTTTTCAAACATCTTTTGAATAGCCAACTTATAAATGGATGAAGTGGTTCAAATGATTGTGATGCTACGTTTGCTGGGGATCTCCCCCCCCCCACACTGAACTACAGTATTTATGTGAGAATGTCAGCTGAATGCTTCTCAAAGAGGAACCAATGGGAGTCATGTGCAACCAGCCTCTTTCATAATGACCCCTTACTGTATGAACACACACACACACACACACACACACACACACACACACACACACACACACACACACACACACACACACACACACACACACACACACACACACACACACACACACACACACACACACACACACACAGGTAATCCAACCCCCACGCTCCTCTCAGGACCAGCGTGTCTGGTCTCTAAACCAATTAACCAGCGTAAATTCACCCATTCATCCACTCTGTGGGTCTTTTTGGTCTCTTCCCAGAAACGGTGCCAACATGAACTCACAATTGAAGCGTTCATTTGATTTATTCTGGACCAAGTACTCATCATCCCCAGTACTTGAGTCAAAGTATACTTGACTCAAGTACTCCCGGTCAAATGTTACTTAACTACAAGTGAAAGTTGCTCCGTCAAATTTGTTCTTGAGTTAAAGTACTGCAGAATTTGCTTTTAAAAAATACTTCTGCAGAATCTGCACCATGTAACTTACCTCTTCTACCCCGGATTTTAACCCGGTTTCTGCGCAAGTGCTGACATTTCTACCATTGAGCTAATAGAGCCTCCCTGCTTGCTCAGGGGATAAATAGTATCTTGACCATCAGGTCAAAATTCATGTCAGGTCCTGCCTGTGTCTAGGTGAGACACATGTTTCTAGAAGAGCAGGGAGACAAAATACAACCACCCCAAAAGTTATATTGTATTGTGTAACATACTCTATCATACAGATTGGACAAAATGACATTTTATTCATAAAAACAGTGAGGCTTTAAGTATTCAAAAGCATGCTTTGAAACATATAGTATATGTCTGTACAATTTTATCAATATTTAGTTTGAGGGTGTCTTTGATGTTAACTAGTTACAGTATGTTACTCTTCTGTACCTACTGTACTGCTATGCCCTGTATCTGTAACTTTTATGGCTGTGCCGTCTCTGGCGCCTGAATTTCACCCATGCACGGGATCATTAACGGTATCTTAACACAGTAAAATCTTTTACAGTGTTCATTTATCCATTTGTAACTCGGAGAGTGTAGTGTGACCAAAAGGTCCATTTGCTCACATTTGGTTCTCTCTCAGAGTTAAATTAACACCGACAATTGTGTATAACGTCTCTGGCGGGTGGAAACCTCAAAACTGTTACTTTTCAGGAAAGCAGCAGATCTACAATCTCAAAAATCTAAATCCTAACCGTTTTTGGAAAAAAGGAAAAAAATGTTTTTTTCAATATTTTTCAAAAATAGCAGATCTACAAGCTCATAGCGCGGCACTCGGTGCCGCGCTATGAGCTTGTATATCTGCTATTTTTGAATAGCCCAAAGAAATCTAAAGTGACACAGATGCGTTCCAGGTCTTAATGGGTTAAAGATTAAAAACCGGTACAATACAGAGATGGACGTTCCAGTGATACGGCATATTTTAGGTTGTTGATATTGTTTGTTTGTTTGTTTGTTTGTTTTGTCACAGGAACCCCATGACAACACATCCCACACAGGGCTGCTCTGTGTGGGCTAATTGCTCCTCCCACAGGAACTCTCTGATTGAGTGGCAGAGCACGCCCACTCCTGAGGGCGGGAGTGGGCGGACATGTTGACATCGCCTTGGCAACTGTGATTCTACATTTTCCTACTTGTAAAATGTTTCCTTTTTTCCTCATTCTCAGTGGTTTTTTATTTACTTGAGTTCTGTGTGTAAAAAAGAAATATATATATATATATAGTCTACTTCACTTTAACTATTATATATATATATATATATATATATATATATATATATATATATATATATATATATATATAAATACTATTTTAAAGTATTTTTAGAAGCAATTAATCCAGCACTTGAACTCATTTGACATAGAAACTTTCACTCATAGTTGAGTAACATTTGACGAGGACTACCTATATACTTTGACTCAAGTTCTGGGGTTGAGTACTTTGTCAACCAATGATCATTCTCTGCTCCCGCCGCCTCTGGCGTGATTTAGCGAGGCGGCGCCGCGGCAGCGAGGATGTTGATGTCACCTCTGAGCTGACAGGGAGTGAAACTCGAACCCTTTGCTGTCTTTTCTTCTTCCTCTTCCTTGTTCTGATGAACCTCTTAACCCGACACCAGAGTGGTCTGTTTTACTTAAACATTTCGTGTTGGTTGGTGGAGCCTGACCCTGTCAAGGCTGAACCAGAACACACAGACACACACACACACACACACACAGACGCACCGTCAAGGCTACACCACAACTGGCCTCTTCAGGGCCCCGAGGGAATTTACAGGTTAGTGAGAAGTTAAGACATCTAACCCACCTCCACAGTGCGCGCACACACACACACACACACACACACACACACACACACACACACACACACACACACACACACACACACACACACACACACACACACACACACACACACACACACACACACACACACACACACACACACACACTCCCCCCAGCCTGGGGGAAAAAAAGAAATCCTGTTTGGCAAGCTACTAAAGTCTAAAGGTTTGGCTCAACATGTCTGGACATCTCTCCCCTATACATGTAGCACCCTGTAACAGAAACTGTTATATCATTATATGTAATTATGACACCTTATAATTATAATTACATTCACACAGCTTCAAATTCTAAAATTGCAAAAGTAGCAGATCTACAAGCTTGAAACGCATCGCTTCGCGCCGCGTTTCGAGCTTGTAGATCTGCTACTTTTGATGCTTCTGTGAGACGCTGTATAGTATGATCAAGTGCGTTAATTTCCAAAAAAAACACTAAAAGTTAAAATATGGCGATAAGAGTTTTCTGCCCGACAGCGATGATATATGGAACCAGGCTGGTGCCTTCACTTCTGTACATATCAACCCTCCAACTTCTGTCCCTGTCAAACTCAGAACCAGTGTGTGGACAAAGTGTGTGGATAAAGTACTACCCCAGTAGTTGATTCAAAGTGTATACTCCTGGTCAAACTCAAATACAAGTGAAAGTTGCTCAATCACATTTGTTCTTGAGTGCTTTTAGAAATACTAACTAAAAGCACAAATTACAAAGTACAGTTTCTTTTTAATATCAGTGCATTGTTGTTTTAAAAAATTTAAACATTTAAAACATTTGAAACATTCAGAAATGGTGAAAATAGCAGATGTACAAGCTCACATGTACAAGCTCACAACGTGTTGTTAGCTTGCAGATCTTCTATTTTCACAATTTTTTAAATAGGACATAAGTGGTTAATTCATTTTGTATTGTATTGTATTATTATAAGTTTGGGTCCCAGCAGGGGGTGGGTCCCTTCCTAGAATTGTAGTGGACTCAAAAGTGCAATGTTTGTCTTTGAAATGGAGTGGAGTGAAAGTCATAAGCTTCAAAGGGAAAGTAAAGTACAGAACTTTACTCAAAACTTTTACTTATATAAGCAGTGTTGATTTCGTCGACTAAAACTATGACGAAAAATGTTCGTCGACTACCTTTTTTCACTGACGAAAACTAAATAAAAACTAAGCTATGATGACTATAATCAACTGTGGATTTAGTCGACTAAAATCTTATGATATTTAGTCGACTAAAACTAGACAAAAACGAAAACATTTCAGATGACTAAAATATGACTAAAACTAAATGGAACTTTATCCAAAAGTCTATGACTAAAACTAAATCAAAGTTTGCTGTCAAAATCAACACTAATGTACAGTTCTAAAGGAAATGTACTTTGTTACTGTGTCCACCATTGCTCAGAACTATGTCCAAACAAGCCCCTAGCACCAGTACATGCCCTGGTATGTCACCAGTACATGCCCTGGTATGTCACCAGTACATGCCCTGGCATGTCACCAACACATGCCCTGGCATGTCTCCCTACACTGAGTCATCCAGAAGTGGACCTCTGTGCCAGTAACCTCGCGTCACCAGTCTTTCCACCTCGGAGGAAAGCCTAGTATGCGTTACTAAAGACCCATATGATCCGGTCTAGGCCACGCCTACTGAAAAAAAAAAGAAGAAAAAAGAATCCTCTTTCCGGATTGTCGCGATCCGGTTTTGCTGTGCCGCTTTGTTTTGGTTCCCCAATCCCTATTTAAATGGAATAGAATTTCCCCGTGGGATAATACGGATACAGACGCTAAATAGTCTCCGGAAAGTACAATCACATTTATATTAAAAAAATAAGTGAAAGTAAGCCGCATCAAGGATTTTATTAGGACGGACCTATTTTGGGGTGACGTCTTTCCGGATTGTCACGATCCGGTCGCCTGATGACGCGGATGACGCGCCTGGTGACGTAGGGCTACTTCCGCTCCCGACCGGATCATAGACCCGAAAAGCTTTGCTTCCCAGGCTACTGTGCCAGTGGCTCTCAAATTGGTGTCCAGGGACCCTCAGGGTTCCTTGAGGGGTGTTCCAAATGGAACCTTACAGGTCTGTAACTCTGAGTGTGTACAAATGGAACCAAATGGACCCTTACAGGTATGTAACTCTGAGAGTATACAAATGGAAACAAATGGACCCTTACAGGTCCATTTGGTTCCATTTATATACTCTCAGAGTTAATGGGGGTCCTTGAAAGTAATTAAAAAAAAGTTTGAGAACCACAGATTTTGCGTGTTTATCGGCCCGTTATTTCGTAGTTACCCTAACAAGAGCCCCATATCACGGCACAACACAGCTGTGGTTTCTTTATCTTGTTTGGAATCTTTACTGTACAGCATTGTAGGAGACTAAGGAGAGCACATAATGTTTGCTTCCTGTGTGTGTGTGTGTGTGTGTGTGTGTGTGTGTGTGTGTGTGTGTGTGTGTGTGTGTGTGTGTGTGTGTGATGCATTTGATCCTCAAACCACGACTGTACTGTATATTATGTGTCAGCGTATACTGGTTCAAACCAGCTGTGAACAGAAAGAGAAAGGTGCATAACCTATTTTGTGTCAGGACACGTGTGTGTGTGTGTGTGTGTGTGTGTGTGTGTGTGTGTGTGTGTGTGTGTGTGTGTGTGTGTGTGTGTGTGCGTGTGTGCGTGCGTGTTTGCGTGCGTGCGAGCGAGCGAGCGAGCTCCTGATTGGTTAAAATTGGTATCCTGACCTGAAAAATGTTTATTAAAGAGCTGGAGAGATGGGTAGACCCCTGTTACTGTACAAACACTAAACTTTTGTTTCGTCTGTGTCTGTGATATGCAAACAATATGTGAAGCAAGCAAAACTGAAAACCAAAGAGCCATCACTGCTATTGTTACACTAAATCGTATACCGCACAAAAATATGACAACAGGCATAAACGACAAGTTTATTAACCACATGAACCCTAACGTTCCCTATTCTGGAGTGTGACTGAACATTCAGTGAAAACAGATTGGCTATTTTCTGCAGGGATTTGGTGTAGAGGGGAAGAAAGTAGGAGGCTAGAAGGACTCCGGTCCACTAAGTGTATTGTCTCTGTAACCTCATATGTCCAAAACTGTTATTTTCAGGATTCAAATTCAAGTATAAAAAATAGCAGATCTCAGGGTAGTTAATACCCTCACAAAAACGCTATACCGCCTCCCCCATGACAGCCGGGGCGCCTGATGGAGGGGAAGGGAACTGGTTGGAATAACGTGTTCCTTCCACGCGTTACGTCCAACCAGGGAAACTCCCCCCTGTCAGGTGACAAGAAGGTCAGTTGGCTCTCATGCATTGAAGGAGGCATGAGCTCGGCCCTGGCCTCCCTAGGCTGGTGAGGGGAGTGTAGCGCCCAGGATCACTTAGAAAATTGGCACCGGGTGAAAAATAAGGGTTACAAAATCGCGGGATAAAAAAATTAAGCACACAAAAATATATAGCAGATCGACAGGCTCAAAACGCCTCGCTTCGCACCGCGTTTCAAGCTCGCAGATCTGCTGCTTTCGATGCTTTTGTGTGACGCTGTAGTATGTAGTGATGGGCATATCGATACTTTTTAATGTACTTCCGGTTCCGGTTTACGGCCATTTCCGGTTCCGTTTCTGGTAATTCCGTTTCCGGTTTACGACCATTTCCGGTCCCGTTTCCGGTTTGGTTCTGTTTCCGGTATCGGTATTGGTATCGGTATCGGAAAATTGGCCCCAAAAATATCGGTATCGTATCGAATTGAAAAAATGTGGTATCGGCACATCACTAGTAGTATGATGTTGAAAGTTAAAATATGTAGATAGGGGGCTTCTGCCCGACAGCAACGATATAGGATTTAAGTGGCTAAACACACTTACAGTACAACAAGTGACATTATGTGACCAAAAGATATGCTGTATGTGTCATCATAACAGATACAGAAAGAGCAGGGTGTGATATGATTGAGCACTCAAGAAAACATGATGTTCTACAGTACCATGTAGATGAGATGTTCTTCAACAGCAGCATCCCGTATCCTTGGCAGTGGTGGAAAGTAATGAAGTACATTTACTTAAGTGCTGTACTTAAGTACAATTTTGAGGTATTTGTACTTTACTTGAGAATTTCCAATACTTCTACTTCTACTCCACTACATCTCAGAGGCAAATATTGTACTTTTACTCCACAACAATTATTAGAAAACTTTAGTTACCAGTTACTTTTCAGATATAAATGATTATATTAAGAAACATACATTAACCACTTTAGCCCTATTTTATAGGCTATTTGAAAATAGACGATCTACAAGCTCACAACGCGTCGCATCGCTTTTGGAGCTTTAAGTACATTTTGATGCCAATACTTTTGTACTTTTACTCAAGTAAATGTTGAATTCTGGACTTTTATTTGTAACAGAGTATTTCTACATTGCAGTATTGATACTTTTACTTAAGTAAAACATTTGAGTACTTTTTCCACCACTGATCCTTGGGCACGCAGTGTCTCTGTAACGGAGTGACCGCGGTGTCACCAGTGTCTATAAAGAAAGGAGGTCAAAGATAAGTGATAAAACGATAAAGACAGATGAGACGGTAAAATAAAGAAGCCAGAGAAAGTCTGTCGATACTGTGAACCCCTCCAACTTATACTGTACACACGCACACGCGCGCACACACACACACACACACACACACACAGCGATTTTGGGCTCACAAAGTTCCCACTAGATGCATCAGATGCATCTCTGGATATCGTCATGTGTCTCTCTCCAGAGGTGTAAACTTGTAAAGTAACTAAGTAGGCCTACATGTATTCAAGTACTGTACTTAAGTACAATTTTGAGTTACTTTTACTTTACTTGTGCATTTACCATTTCAAATACTTTATACTTCTACATCTCAGAGGCAAATATTGTACTTCTACTCAATTCATTTGAAAATATTAGTTACTAGTTACTTTATAGAGTTAGATTATTATCCATGCATTAACCATTAAAGTCCTATTTATCAGTGGCTGTTTGTCAGCGGCTGAAACGGGACATTCTACGTAATGAGTACTTTTACTTTTGGTACTTTAAGTACATTTTTATGCCAATACTCAAGCAAATGTTGAATACAGGACTTTTGCTTATAACAGAGTATTTCTACATTGCGGTATTGATACTTGTAGGCTACTTAAGTAAATAAATTGAGTGCTTTTCACACCACTGGCTGGTCTCTGTTGCTGACGCTTGGACTTCTCTGTGAGGCTGCAGGCCAAGGCACTGGGGCTAACGCTGATAATCAATACCGGCTGGTATTTTTCCACACACACTATCTGCTACATTGAAAGTGCTTTTTTTTTTAAGTCAAGTGACAGCCAGGTCAACAAGCTTCACCAACGCCCAGGAGGTCAACGGTTTCACGTGGCCTATGGAACTGAAATGATTAGCTGTCATTAACAAGGAAGAGAGGCAAAGCTAACCTTCGTTAGCTTTGGGCGTGTTGAGTGGTGTTACGTCATTCCATTATGTGGAGAAGATGCTAATCAGAACCTAAGTGGTATGAACCGTGTTGTTTAATGCTCTGACCTCATTCAGTAAACTGCCTTAACAACCATTTTGACACTCAACCACTTAAACCCCACAGTATATCACGCTCAACCAGGGGATGAATTGGTATAGGACCCAAAAAATGCATAGAACACACACACGCGTGGTTGTAGGCGAAAACTAAGTATTTTCGGACAAAAAGTGAACCACCACAAGCACACACCTCTCGCAGAGGGAAAACAGGCCAGCAAAAGTTCTTCCCCAAAACAAGGGAAACTGTACAAACAAGCAGTAACTCGAGCAATCACTAACACACTGAACACACTGAAACACAAGACTACAATCCGGCAACAAGACAAACAATGGCAGGCAGTCCTTTAAATACCACACTATAATAACTCAAACATCTTCAGCTGGGTTGCCACTCAGTGTTGATTTTGATTTAGTTATGTTTAGTTTTAGTCATATTTTAGTCTTCTGAAATGTTTTAGTTTTGGTCTAGTTTTAGTTGACTAAATATCATAAGATTTTAGTCGACTATAATGCATTTTTGGCGGGCCGTGATGCCATTGAAATGGCTGATTTTCACTGCATGCCGGAAATAGCAGATCTACAAGCTTGTAGATCAGCTATTTTCGGTCTGTGACACGGCCGCGCGCACCCATGATGACTTGTCTTAGTTCTACTGGATCTCTTCGACACTAGTCCCTCACTAACATTTTGATCTATAGTTTTTATTTGTTGACGAAATTGTCAGTATATTTAGTCATAGTTTTAGTCATCATAGCTCAGTTTTTTTTCAGTTTTTTTTTTTTTTCGTCTTAGTTTTAGTCGACGAAATCAACTTTGTTACCACGGAGGAATCAGTCTCTGACGTGCGTGCGTGCGTGTGTGCTTGCGCGTGTGTGAATGCGTACGTATGTAATTGCTGGTGTGGATAGTGGTGTGATTAGTAACGTTGGTCTCCATAATAGCAGCTGGTTATCAGCACAGATAATACGTGGAAAGTCTCACCAGTCTGTGAGTCACACAATGAGACATGTTAGCTTCTGGTCACAACAGGCCCCGTTACGTGTTCCACTGTGTAAGCCCCTCCATGATTAGATCTACGCATAATCTGTCCGACAAGGTGTGTACTTTGAGGTACATATAAGTATGTACATCTTTCAACCCTAAGAGATACAGTATACCGCATGTGTTACGAGGAAAACTTGAGAGATATCCTTTTCAGCGGTGGTGGACGAAGTACTCAGATATTTTACTTAAGTAAAAGTAGCAATACCACAATATAAAAAGGCCTGTGTTTGAAATGTTACTTGAGTAAAAGTACAAACGTATTGGCATCAAAATAGACCTCAAGTACCAAAAGTAAAAGTACTAAAATGTTTGAAAATAGCAGATCTACAAGCTCAAAACGTGTCGCGATGTGACGCGTTGTAGATCGGCTATTTTCAAATAGCCTAGGTATAAAATAGGGCTAAAGTGGTTAATGTATGTTTTATAATATAATAATTTATATCTGCAAAGTAACTAGTAACTAAAGTTTTTAAATAATTTTAGTGGAGTAAAAGTACAATATTTGCTTCTGAGATGTAGTGGAATAAAATACTGAAAATTGGAAATACTCCAGTAAAGCAAAAGTACCTAAAAATTGTATTTAGTACAGTAAGTAAATGTACTTAGTTACTTTACACCACTGCGTTTGACCTGGAAAATATCTTTATACATGACAAGTATTAGAGGGTCCAAGTTGTTGAGCTGAAGTGATATTGGTGAATTCCAAATATTATCAAACTATTCTGCGGCGTCTCTGGACTTGCGTCACGGCACCCTAGGGTGCCACAGCAGCACCCACTTTGAGAGAAAGCCTGCTCTAAATTAGGCATTGTGTCATGAATGAGATGACAGCTGGAGGTGAAATGACAACGTGCTGCGTGGGCCAGACATGGATCTGATCCCCAGCTGTTTGAGGCCTAGCTGTTTCAAGTGTGAGTCATGTGGAAAGCTTTAGGTATGCCCTGTGTGTCACTGACTCAGAGTCACACCCTCCACTCTGGGCTCTGGCACAGGGGTCTTCAATGTTTTTCAGGCCAAGGACCCCTTAGTTGAGAGAGAGATGAAGCAGGGACCCCCCACTGCATATTGTATAAAATGGTGATGTGGATGGATTTCATAGATAGCTTCATAGACTTGTTTGACAGCACTGTCAATGTGTATAGCGTTGTGTTGGATTCATGTTAACGTGTATTTTCAGACAGTTAACCACTTAAACCCTCAATACTTAGAAAACTTGTACACCAAATTCTTTGCCGAGAATAGTCGATCTACTATAAGCCCACAACGCCTTGCAACGCTATTTTTGGCTAATGTTCCCCCCAGAATAAGGATTCTAGGGTTCAAGTGGTTAATGTAAAAAAAAAAGAAAGACAAAAGTTTCCTATCACACAAAGATTTGGCGGCCCCCCTTTGGTAACTCTGAGGACCGCCTAGAGGTCCCGGATAGAGATATATGGGCATAAAAGGGACACAGACAGACAGACATACAGACAGGTACAATGGGTAGCCTAGACTTGCATCGTTCCCGAGTAGACCAGTGCCGGTCAAGTATAAATATAAGTAAAGATTACTCAATATAAAAACGTTTAAATGTTTGTATCTTTCTCTTCTCTCTCTCTCTCTCTCTCTCTCTCTCTCTCTCTCTCTCTCTCTCTCTCTCTCTCTCTCTCTCTCTCTCTCTCTCTCTCTCTCTCTCTCTCTCTCACACACACACTCGGTATTCAGACAGATGGTGGTTAAATGGATGACACCGCCTTCATGCAAAAAAAGCTGTACCGAGTAGAGGTGTGTGTGTGTGTGTGTGTGTGTGTGTGTGTGTGTGTGTGTGTGTGTGTGTGTGTGTGTGTGTGTGTGTGTGTGTGTGTGTGTGTGTGTGTGTATCTGCGTGCCTGTGAGACTTCTTCAAAACCACTCTCCTATTATCTCAGTCAATAACATATCCGTCAGCTCTGTCAAATCTCAGCCAAAGGGGGAGTCATTTTGGGGACTTTTGTTTTCATTGGCCGTCATCGATCACCCAGGGCATTCTGACCGACCAGGAAACCAACCCTTCCAACCTTGAGGGCAAATCAGTTCAGAACAGGGATCAAATAGCTTTGCTTGAGGTGTCTTCTTACTCAAAAATAACACACACGCCAGGCCCTGCTACTGCTAGCCAATCAGAGCCTAGTGTTTACCGTACTCATGCCTAAATACACACTTGGAATGGTTTATGTTCAGAAGAGTAGGCTACTTGGTGAAACTGTTCTATGATGAGTGGATGTAATATTTATGGGAATGTAACATATTTCGTTGCTTTTGGGTGGAAACCTTATGTCCAAAACTGAAGCGATGCATTTTGAGCTTGTAGATCGGCTATTTTTTTTGTGTGTGTGTGTTTGTGTGACACTGTAGTCTGGCAAAGTAGGGCATTTATTTACAAAAAAACATAAAACGTTAAAATATGGAGATAAGAGGTAACGAATTATGTACAGCTCACTGTTTCAAAACACTTTGAATATGTCCCAGACATGCTGCCACTACAGTATGTCCAAGTCTGTGTGTGTGTGCGTGTGTGTGTGTGTGTGTGTGTGTGTGTGTGTGTGTGTGTGTGTGTGTGTGTGTGTGTGTGTGTGTGTGTGTGTGTGTGTGTGTGTGTGTGTGTGTGTGTGTGTGTGTGCGCGTCGATAGTGAAACCATTGCCTTCTCATCAGGGAGTGCCCGCAAGCCATTGCACAGAATCATCACAGTATTGCATGCAGTGTGCCCAAAACACTGCCCTCATGGTGTGTACTATCTTGTCTGAGCACACACACACACACACACACACACACACACACACACACACACACACACACACACACACACACACACACACACACACACACACACACACACACACACACACACACACACACAAATCATTTGAATGGTAGAGCTTGTTAGATTGGCTATCGTTTTAAATCAGTCTAAACATGTTTTTTTACAAGGGACCCCCTGAAGACATTTGAATAAAAACTTATGTTGCTATAGCTAAAATCTAAAATGACACAGTGCTTTCCTAGTGGTTAAAAACTAATTACAACTAACTGAAAATGAAAATAAAAAAGTCAAAACTAAATAAAAGTACTTCTATAAAAACACTTCTTCCACCACTGATCCTGTATGAAACCTAGAGTTCAGGTGATCAGGGGAGAAGAACTACACACTGTGTCTTTTCATGGTTGTGTAATGACACAAACCAACCATCCTTTAAAAGGTCACACAGCAGGCCATTACAGGCAGACTTATGTGACACCACGGCCTACGAGGCGGACTAGACCGCCTCAAGCTCTAAACATAACTTAGTGCTACTGGGGGGGATACTAATTACAGTCTGGGTCAAACCTGTTTCATGACATATGTGAAATACTGTACGAGATTCAAAACCCGATTATTTATGGGCTTATGTGTCATTGGGGGACATCAGTCCTGGCACTAGCACAGGCACTCACACTCTCTCACAAACACACACACGCACACGCACGCGCACACACACACACGCACGCACACACACGCACACGCACACACACACACGGGTATGTCGTCCCTATTTTGGGCAAAAGCCACCAGCTCAGTGGCCTCATGGTTAATTAAGAGTGTCTGCCCTGATATTGGGAGGTCGGGTATTAGATCCCCGACCTCGCCGGGTCAAAAACGGTACCCAGTGCTTCCCTGCTTGGCACTCAGCATCAAGGGTTAGATTGGGGTATGTCCCTACAACTTACAACTTAACATCATGTCCAGGGAATGTACTTGTACATCAAGCCGCCTCACACTACAGAAACAGGAGATAGGCTCCTGGCCCTATGGGCCACATGGCTCGGCAAGGCTTACGTACGCCGTAGAAAAAGGCGGACGTTTGGCTATTTTCGCTGCGTGGCACCGTCGTACAACAAAGTATAATTCCAGGCTTAAAATGGTTGAAACAATAACTTGTTTGACTTATTATGAGATTCATTAGTTATGGATTCAACTCGTTCAGCCAACAGCCGAGGTGAAATCCCTCCTGGAAGTGAATCTGGCGACTGAATATAGCTGGGGTGTCTCAAATGTCACGTCTATAAATACCACACACACACACACACACACACACACACACACACACACACACACACACACACACACACACACACACACACACACACACACACACACACACACACACACACACACACACACACACACACACACACACACACACACACACAGAAATATAAATAGTGCTGTTAAACATAGTATAGCTCCTACACATGTGAAGACGAGAGTCTGTAGTAGCCGTATCTTAGGCGTGAACATTTATAGTCAACTCTCTACCGTCTGACTCAGAGCTGAGTCAGGCCTTGAACCTCACCTCTCCCAACATTACTGAAGCAGTGAGGGAGAGACATAGGAGCAGATCAGCAGTGGTGTAAAGTACATTTACTTAAGTACTGTACTTATGTACAATTTTCAGGTACTTGTACTTTACTTGAGTATTTCCAATTTCCAATACTTTTACTTCTACTCCACTACATCTCAAGAGGCAAATATTGTACTTGTACTCCACTGCAATTATTTGAAAACTTTAGTTACTAGTTACTTTGCAGATATACATTATTATACATTATATATTACATTATAAAACATTAACCACTTTAGCCCTATTTTATACATAGGCTATTTGAAAATAGCAGATCTACAAGCTCACAACGCGTCGCGATGCGACGCGTTGTGACGCGTTGTGAGCTTGTAGATCGTCTATTTTCAAACATTTTTGTACTTTTACTTTTGGTGCTTTAAGTATATTTTGATGCCAATACTTTTGTACTTTAACTCAAGTACATTTTTAATTCTGGACTTTTACTTGTAACAGAGTACTTCTATATTGCAGTATTGGTACTTTTACTTAAGTAAATAATTTGAGTACTTTTTTCACTACTGCAGATCAGACAGAAGAAAAGACGTTAGGCCTATTGCTGCGTTCACACTGGCAGCTACAACCTTTCAATGTAAGCCAGGGGTCCTTGGGGGGGTTCCAGGGGGTCCCCCGTTAAATTTGTTAATACAGCATCACAATCATTTTAACCACTTTATCCATATTTTATATGTTGGCTATTAAAAAATAGCAGATATACACGCTCACAGCACTTGACTTTGTGCAACACTGCAAGCTTGTACATCTTAAAGTATTGGAAAATTGTGAATTATTAAAAAAAAAAACGTATTTACACAAATCCTCTCTTCTGGGGGTCCCTGGCACAAAACATTTTCACATGGGGGTCCGTGGCCAAATATACATCAATTTGGGGGTCCTTGGCATGAAAAGGTTTGAGAACCACTGCTCTAAATGATGAAGTTATTATTTTAAATGTCCTAATTGTTTCCTCCCAGTTGAAGCCCATTAACCGAATAAATACCAGAGATCGAGTCTGATCGTCTGGCTATACGAGAGACTTAATTCTGTCCCCATGCTTTGCTCTGTGTGTGCATGTGCACGAGCGAGGCCAAGCCACAGAGCACACAACCACAACCAGAACCTTATAGTACCCTACAGCGGGTTCAGGCAGCTTCCTCCTGGAGTCAGCATCACCACAGTGAGAGAGAGAGAGAGAGAGAGAGAGAGAGAGAGAGAGAGAGAGAGAGAGAGAGAGAGAGAGAGAGAGAGAGAGAGAGAGAGAGAGAGAGAGAGAGAGAAAGAGAGAGAGAGAGAGAGAGAGAGAGAGAGAGAGAGAGAGAGAGAGAGAGAGAGAGAGAGAGAGAGACCAGTGTTTCCAAGTCTGCTTATTTGGGCTTTTTTCCTAATGTTGTTTAAACCAGTGGCTCTCAAACATTTTCATGTCAAGGACCCCCAAATGAATTTGTATTAGTCTGAAAATAGTTTGTGCCAAGATTCGTGTTGTTAAAAAGTTTCAAAACATATTCCACAATGTTCACGATTTTTATAGCAGATCTATAAGCTCACGCCGTTGTGAGCTTGTAGAACGGCTATTTTCAAATAGCTGATGCATATACTGTAAGTTTAAAGTGGTTCTCATCTCGATGATTTTGCTCTAATGTGAGCGTGCGTGCATATGTAGGCAACCCTCTTCTTTTGGGCTTGTTTTTGTAGACCTGGCTGCTTGTTTCTCTCGCAATATGGCAACGCTGAGAGAGACAGACAGAGAGTGAATGAGAGTCATGGAAAGTTTGTGGTTTGGTGAGTGGAGCTCTTCCTGCATGCTGTCCCGGGCATCAAAAGGGTGCGGAGAGTTTCCTTCACTTGTTTTTCTGAAAGGTGATTAACCCAGTAGACGCCGCACCCAAAGCACATTCACTTTAAGCATTAACAACATCACCGTCGGGTGGAAAACTTGTATGTCCAAAACTGTCACCTTTCAAGAAATGGATAAAAGAACCAATGGATGCGATGTTGCTATTATTTGGTCACAAGCTTTTCATTTCTTATTATGTGTACAACCCACAGACAGACTATAACCACTTTCAACCTGGTGTACCTATTTTGGGCATGTCAATGAACTACAACATAAAAAAGAAAGTTGAAACATGAAGATACAAGGACATGCACACACTAACCATACATAATGCAATATGTCACATTCAGTTATTTCCCATGTATAGTATGAAATATACTGCGTCCACACTGCCGGATACAAAGATACAAATCTACACAGCATATTTGTAACTTTGTACCTTTGTAGCTAAAGTTGAAGCTAGATCAACTTTAGATCAACTGTATAGCTTTGTCGCTGTTGTAGCAGCTACAAACGTTGGATGTAGCTTTGAATCTTCATGTCGCTGACTTCCGTTGAAAAAGAATGCTAGCCTGTATCTTTGTAGGTGCTAGTGTGAATGCAGCTTTACTCAGGTTGCGCAGACAGCTTCATAGCATGAGGTATTGTCCTCCCTTACTGAAAATTCTAAGGAAATCCTTTTGTTTGCGTACTCGTAAAACGCATGGTATGAGTTCAGGTTTTAATTTGCCCGACCGATCCCACAGTCCGATAGACAATAATAATCCCATTCTTTTGACGATAAAAGGGGAACGTGAGTCACTGCAGTCCCACATACCTGCTGGTTTATCTGTTTTAAGACTACAGCCAGAAGATAAGCCAAACCCTAACCTGAGATATCACTGATTATCACAAAATGTTTCAGGAGCATTAAAGCCAACTCTGTGTGTGTGTGTGTGTGTGTGTGTGTGTGTGTGTGTGTGTGTGTGTGTGTGTGTGTGTGTGTGTGTGTGTGTGTGTGTGTGTGTGTGTGGGGGGGGGGGGGTGCGTGTGTTATTTTAAGAGTGTTGTTTTGTCTACACTGTTGGTGAGCACAGAGCATATTGCTTTACCTTTTCTATGAACCTCACATGTTTGGGCTTTGCCTGTGTGTGCATGTGTGTGCGTGCGTGTGCGTGTGCCCTGGCTTGTGTATATGCATGCATGCACATGCCCTACCAGCAGACTATATGAAAGAGTGCAGGTCGGCTAGCCACCCATAGGCCTCTCTGTCTCGCTCCCGTGCCCCCAACCCCTCCCCACACACACACACACACACCAGAAAGTTCACGTGCGGTTTGACGATAAAAGCCTCCATTCATTAGTCTGAACCGAGGACCCGACGTAAGGACAGGATACCCCACCCTCGTCTGGCATTGAGCAGGAACACATTTCTTTAAAGCAGCGCTGGTGGTGGTTGCTGCTGCTATGGAACACAACTTCATTTACTGACATTTGGCTGTTGGTGAACAGCACACTAAACCAGTGGTTCTCAAACTTTTTCGTGCCAAGGACCCCCAAATTGATATAGATATATGGCCGCGGACCCCCATTTGAAAATGTTTCGTGCCAGAGACTGTGCCAGGGAAAATAAATGAATCTTTGCATTGCGACGCATTGTGAGCTTTTAGATCGGCTATTTTCAAGTAGCAGATGTATATGTGACGCTATATTAACTCATTTTGCTGGGGACCCTCTGGAACCCCCTCGAGGACCCCTGGGGGGGCCCCAGACCGCACTTTGAGAACCACCGCTGTACTGTACTATAACGAGCAGTAGGGTTGCTTTTACTTTCACACAGTGGGAAAGTCGGGGGAATTCTGCTCCAGGTCTGATGAGGGCACACGTTGTATCCGTCCATAAAGTCCCTCGATTGTTCTCTGTTGCTTTCTTTCTCTTTCTCTTTTATGTTGTGCCGTTTGTTTTCCTTAAGCCCGATTTATACTTAGTTGCACTCTGGTGTTGGCATGCCGTAAAAAGCAGATCTACAAGGTCACGTTGTGAGCTTGTAGATCTGCTATTTACTGAGCATGACACCGGCACGCAACTAAGTATAACTGAGGCTTTAACTATACCGGTCTCCACCTATAGACCAGGCGGCTATCTTCCCTGCCATGTTGCCAGTCTCTCAACTGCTATCTCTCACTCAGAGAGGCGGTCCATATGGTAAATCTGTCTGCCGACCCAAAGATGCAGCTCTGCTCCTCAGTAGGAACAAAAGTGGTGGAAAAAAATATTCTTTTAGTAAAAGTAGCAATACCACAATGTAGAATATACTCTGTTACAAGTAAAAGTCCTGTATTGAAACCAGAGTAAAAGTACACAATTTTTTTTTATGTTTCAAAACATTTGGGAAATAGCAGCTCTAAAAGCTCACAACGCGCTGCGTCTGGACACATTGTGAGCTTGAAGATCGGCTATGTTTTGAATAGACAAAGTATAAAATAGGGCTTAATTGGTTAATGTATGTTTTGTAGCAATAATATAAAGTATACTATAAAGTGACATGTAACTAAAGTTTTTTAAATAATTGTAGAGGAGTAAAAACTACAATATTTGCCTCTCAGCTGTAGTGGGGTAGAAGTATAAAGCATCAGAAGTTAGTTACTTTCCACCACTGCAAGAGGAATTGTTGTGGAAACGTCACGCAGTAGTGAAAGCACAAGAGCAAAGGCCTGTGGATGTCTTCTATGACAGCTCATGCTGTTAAGTGTGTGCAAACCACCGGGGGGTTCTGTGCCTTTTTGTGGAACAGAGTATATGGCTCAGTGTGTGTGTGAGTCAGTGCCGTGTCACAGGCACGTGTACAGAGGTCCAAATGTGGCCATGATGGCCCCTGTGCTGCTGCCCTTTCATGCCCTGACACGCAACGCCCCGCTATGGGCCATGTTTATTCACCTCATTTGTCAAATATTTACATTTACTTGGAGAAACGACATGGATCCGACATGAAAGTTGAGTAGCTTTAAAAAGTGGGGTCCGGGGGACCCCCAGGTACACCATAATGAACGCCTCGGATATGATATGGATTGTGATATTAAAGATAAGAAAATAATGTTAAATGGAACACGATGATGTGACACGTCTCACACACAGCACAGATACAAGTCTTTTAAAAGGGAGTCATTGTTTTGTATAGAGGAGACATTAATATTAAATCGATAGTTTAAATGTTTCACCATTGGCATCTGATTAAAACCCATAATATATTGTATAAGGAAGCCAGTGTATGTATGCAATATGTGTATATATGTAGACGGAACAGCCAGACACTTGAATGAACTCTCTGCTGGATTAAAGTTAATTTAAATTAGCCAGTCTGCCAGCCAGCCTGCAGATGGATATTCATCGTTTCTGTTGGCTCCATCATACACATAGTTTATCATCCCCAGATGCATAGTCTGGCATGCCTATAGACAGGTCTCACATGAGTACTGAGTATACTGTACGGGTCACAGGGGGTCCCCAGCTAAATGAGTTCAGCATCACAATGACTTTAACCGCTTTATCCATTACGTTAAGTGCCATACTGTGAGCTTGTACATCTGCTATTTTTGGGCGGTGAAACCGCCCCTATATGTGAGGTTTGTAAATTGCACCCCCCCAACCCTGCGCTGTGATTGGCCACCAGTGTACCCCCCTAACCCTGCACCGTGATAGGCCAGTCACAGTCTATTCAGGACTGTGATTGGCTAGTGAAACATGACACATGTGCATAGCCCTATAAATAGGACTATGGACTTAAAAAAAAACACATTTATTGTTTTTTTTAAGTTAGGGGTGTACAATGGTTGGTCCACAATATTACTTTTCTTTAAGTGAACTTCCATCACTGTGATTTTTTTTTTTATATTTGAAAAATATCAAACATGTTTGGACAATTTTGAATAATTTGGATTTTCTTTTTTTTAACACAAATCTTCTCTTCTAGGGGGTCCCTGGCACAAATCGTTTTCAGATGGGGGTCCGCAGCCAATTATATATCAATTTGGGGTCCTGGAGTCCTTGACTCTTCACTGCCTTATGCAGACAATTCATGTTAATGTTTTACCCGGCAATATTGCTGGTATTCCAGCAGAATCACAGCTTTATACACGAGCAGCAAGTGCTGGTTGTGAAATGCAAATTTACATCACTTGTCCCTTAAATCAGGGGTTCTTCAATGTTTTTCATGCCAAGGACCCCTTAGCTGAGAGAGAGAGAGATGAAGCAGGGACCCCCACTATATATTGGATTCATGTTATTTTCAGACATTGTCATTTTCAGACATTTAACCACTGAAACCCTCAATTGACCTTTGGCCCTGTACTTGGTCTGCTCTTTTTTTTCCTATCTACACCAAACCTCTTCGCAAAGAATTGCCGATCTGCAAGCCGATCGGCTATTTTCGGTGAATGTTCCCGCCAGAATGGGATGCTAGGGTTCAACCCCTAACTGCTCCCTGAGCGCTGTTTGGATTGATTGAATACTTCAATTCAATTTTCAATTCAATTTTATTAAAGTGTCAAATCACAAGTTGTCTCAAGACACTTTACATGTAGAGCAGAGACCCAACAGTTCCACCCTGAGCAAGCAATTTTGCGACAGTGTCAACGAAAAACTCCCCCTTAACTGGAAGAAACGTAAGGCAGACCTAGGTTCTAGGGTGGGCGGCCTTCTGCCTCGACCGTGTCGGGGGGGAAAGAAGAGAGGGAGAGGGAGAGACAGAGACAGAGGAGAGACAGAGAGAAAGATTCTAAATATATATAAAACAAAACGAAAACGAAATATTGAATAGTGTTAGTTGTATTTTGATTATTGCTTGTCAAACGTTTTAGCTATTCTATTTAATCTGATTGTTAATTAGCTCTGCATGGTTGCTGCTTTTGCATCCTGATTAGTTACTAGACCAATTTAAAATGATAGATGTTTTTCGTTTGTAATAATCCATGCTAATTATTATTGAACCATTGTAGATGTTCATATTTCACAAATATACATAGGAACCTATTCTTTACTATTACTCCATTAATAGGTCACGTCAGTAGCTCCATTTTACGGCGATCTAGTCACAGTCCAAGTTTAATATCATAGCGCTCACTTGTCTATCAAATCATCTACACATTGCCTGTATGCATACGATTATTTGTTACACTTAATATACAGCTTCACACTCTACAGAGAAACACGCAAAACCAGCCACCAACAACTGCCCGCTGCGGGCAGTGTTGCCAGGTTCTATGAGAGAAACAAACAACCAGGTCTAGGAAAACAAGCCCAAAATAAGCAACCCCCTCTTTGTGTGTTGGCTAGTGAGGCGCGTCCTAGCGAGACCTGATAGAATGGGTTTCATTGCGCGCACACTGGTTGCACGCATACTGGTTCTTATCAGTGTGTCGTCGTCTGTTAAGGGGTCTATAATGCACTGTCCAGCGCCGGGTTCTGCAAGAATAAGATCCACGACCACGTCCCCGACGCAAACAGCCTTTTCCTGGGAAGTTGAAGCACAAGGGGGCGGGGGGGGCGGGTGGGGAGAGAGTCAGTGCACTGAAGTCAAGGCACAGACTACTGTGTTGTTGACGGACAACGTATGCACGCTTATGAGAAACAACAAAAATAAAACCTGGCAAAACAGTTGCGTGCATTAGCGCAAGATGGGGATAAAGGAAACATTCAGTCTAAATGTCCAGTTTGCTAATTCACAACTACTGTGCCAGATACTGCAGATAATCCCCACACCAAGAGAGTAAAAAAAGAAGAAACGTTTCAGTCATTATTCAGTCCGACTTCACCGTAGCCTATAGTAGCCTTTTCATAAATGATATTTGTACCTAGGCTGTCCTGAAAGTTTATAATATTTAGAGAAATTTAAAGTTTCAAATACAAAAGTAGTAGTAGTAGTAGTTGTGAATTAGCAAACTGGACATTTACACTGAATGTTTCCTTTATCCTCATCTTGCGCTAATGCACGCAACTGTTTTGAAAAACTAGTCTGACTAGTTTGTTTTGAGAGGTCTGTAATTTAGATTTTAGTGCCTTTGAGGTGTTAGAGTACCATGAGGTACCATGCTAGTGTGCTCAGTGGATTCCTATTGACCATTGAGATGTATGGCATCCATCTAGGGGTGTGCCGATATATCGTCCCGTGATATATCGTCTCGCGATATATCGCGATACGTTTTCGTGACGATATATATCGTTTTGGCGTTTTTTTCTTCCCCCCCATATATTTTCATACGCTTTTTTCCCTCCCATATATATTCATAATAAAAAAGTGCCATATATTGTATCGTATCAACATCGCGAGCCCAATATCGTGTATCGTATCGTGAAATGAGTGCACACCCCTATCCACTGCTCCTATAGTTATGATGTGTTCAATGCAGAGGACACATTCCAGGTATGTGCAAATGTATTTATTTTATCCGTTTTTATATGTATTTAGAGACAAGAGAGACAGATTTTGAGACCTGTTTTACCATAAAATGAGAGAGAGTGGAATTGCTATTTGCCGTTCCTTGCTCATGCATCATGGAGCACATGCGCTACAGATAATAAAGATAGCATGGACCCCCCATAAAAGATTTGGGTTGTTCAAATGTTTCAAAATATATTCCAGATTTTTCAATCTTTTTCAAGATTTCTTTTTAAATGAGCAGATCTACAAGCTCCCAACGTGTCTGGAGCTTTTAGATCGGCTAATTTCAAACAGCCAATGTACATATGGGTTAAAGGGGTTAACTGATTTTGTTGCTATATCAACTACACATTTAGCTGGGGACCCTCTGGAACCCCCTCAACAAGGACCCCTGGGGGTCCCCGGACCCCACTTTGAGAACCACCGCATTAGCGCACACATCATCACACCTCCAACACACACGCAAACACACCACCCCTCTTCTTTCACTCATATAATGTAAACATTTACACTATTCCTACTGTAGCCTGACGGGTTTATGAATCACAGACACTGAATGCATTCTGAGAGAGAGAGAGAGAGAGAGAGAGAGAGAGAGAGAGAGAGAGAGAGAGAGAGAGGTGTGAACTTTCATGTTTGCTCCAATGCAAACTGACACATACCACATGTACGACAGTGTCCTGCCTTGAAAGCGCTCCAGAGCTTAGCATAAGCGTCAGGGTGAGAATGCAATGCATTGTCAAAGCCATGGACTCTGAATGGGTATTTAGCGTTACTGTCGGGCAGAAACCTCTGGATGATCCTCAAAATAGTGTTTGCACTTTCTCCCTTTTTGGCCCGTACATCTACATAAACGTTCAGATTTCAAATATAAAGTGCCTACCCCATGGCCATGGATGTTACAATTATGTACGGGTCCTCAGAAGTACCAGTATATTCCGTATTGTTCAATAAAAACATTTTTATCCGATCGGTGGCCATTTTCTCTGTATTTTCTGCATATGCTTTCAACTACGTGACCCTATCGTCTGGGAGGTGTATTGCACTGTGATACATTATAACTCTATGAGAAAATGGCCTGAAAATGCTTTTTATTTAACAAATTAACAATACGGGATATATGCTCTGAGGGAATTATAGCAAAACTGTAATATGGCTTTTACCAACTTTTCTCCTCAATTTAGTTGTTAAGACAATTGATTCCTCCCCACATACATTTCGGTGTGTTGTCACTGACGTTGTATCCTACTGGATCATTTACCAGTGAGGAGCCCCCACCGGAAGGACATAGAGCCTTCATACTCCTCCCACCCAACACTCCCTGCTGACAGGTGCTCCCCCGGCCCGTAGGATCATCACACTACGTGCAGTGACAATTATCACCCTCCCCGCCTGGTTTCCCTCCTCTGTGTTCGTGTAGACACACGACAAAGCCGGATGCACCCCCTAAGGGTGCCGGACCCCCTGTTGGGGCGGCCATAGCTGAGTGGTTAGTGAGCCCGCCTAGGGAGCCAGAGGCCCTGGTTGCCCCAGGTACGATTCCAGGCCACGCCAGCATATGTGTCGATGAAATGAAATTTGTCCCTGAGCAAGACTCTTAACCCCTAATTGCTCACAGGCCCTCATTGGAAACAAGCCCGCAAGGACTTTCATGAACGTCCTGTTAAAAGGATTTTTTTTTTTTTTTTTTTAAGACCCCTGCATTATGGGATACATAGCTATAGGGTTTACCGAAAATATCATTTTTCAAATTGATTTCAAAATGTTGCACTTGCTGACAAAATATCAGTTAAAAAACTTGTATATAGCAGTGGTTCCCAAACTTTTTAGCTCACGACCCAAAAGAGAAATAAGGCCCGGTACCCAAACTAGTGAATATAGCAGATCTGCTATTTTCAATACAGTCACTACTAAATGTATTTATGAAATACTTTAGAAAAATGCTGGAATTGTTTTAATTGATGAAAAGTTGTGATTGTTTTGTTTAAACTTTTTTTAAATCTTTTGAAATAATATACTGTATATACTTTTTTAATGTAGGAAACCAAAAATGGGGATTTCCCCCCCCCCCCGCATCAGTGGTCTATATGCCTCTCCAAAAATTGGCATCAGACCGCAAATTCTGGCATCGTTCGGGCTGTAATACTGTCTGTCCAAAGCAAGATGCACCACACTGATTGTAACAAGCACGGTGGAATGGATCCCTCACAGCTTTGTGACTATTCACTGCACCTGTATCGAACAAAGTGCAGATAACAGACTGCTTGATTGTCTGAGACCATCTACTGCTGTTAGCAGTGGATGTACCCGCCTCCCCAACACACACACACACACACACACACACACACACACACACACACACACACACACACACACACACACACACACACACACACACACACACACACACACACACACACACACACCACTCCTGAACCATAAAAAGCAACAATGGTCAGACTTTGGACATGGTGCAATAAATGGGCTTGCACTTTGTTTACAAGTAGTGATTGCAGTGTGCTAGTATTAAAATGTAGGTCGCTGTTGCTCCATGCCATCCTTTCACTTCCTCACTTGTGGTGGCACATTGGGTGACTGTTGCACAGAGTGGCAAGTCCCTCTCTCTATACTTTGCAGAAACATTGGCTTGGAAAATCCCTCTTTTGAACCACAACAGCAGAATGTCTATTCCTTGTTCAGTTCTGACGCAGAAGTGTTTTTATATATCTGCATATTCAAAACAATTCTGCAGGGAAAGGCCCTATTGAAACAACACTATGGGCCAGTAGGCCTATAACAACATTGTTTTGTTTTTACACACAAAAAAACATATAAAGCATATACTGTTGTAATGCACATAATGTGGCCATATCCATTTCTGCCATCAAACAGAGCCCTGCCTTGTGCATAATCACACATTCAATATGCATGCATTACATCATCTAACAAACCAATGCGTGACTAATATGCCATTTCCT
Source organism: Gymnoscopelus braueri (assembly GCF_963280865.1). Classification (NCBI taxonomy): domain Eukaryota; kingdom Metazoa; phylum Chordata; class Actinopteri; order Myctophiformes; family Myctophidae; genus Gymnoscopelus; species Gymnoscopelus braueri. Next base: position 18,290,196 of record NC_137625.1, read on the forward strand.
TTGTCTTGCATAATACAAATAAGGAGGATAACTGGATGTTAAATCCTCAGTGTTAATTTATCCACTTGTAACTCTGAGAGTGTTACAAATGGAACCAAACGTGGTTCCATTGGTCACGCTCTCAGTTAAATTAAAGGGATATTTCACTTTCAAATAAAATAAACATAAAGAATGTATATTAAAAATGAATGGAAAAATCCTGGCCCCCTCACGCATTAGAATGTCCTTCTGGGGGCCGTGATTACTTTTTTATTATATTTGTACAAATATTTTTTTATGTTTATTTTATTTGAAAGTGATATATCCCTTTAACACTGATGATTTTTTTTACTGTGTGTTGTTGTTGTTGTATATTGTGCCCAATAATAATAGGGTTAATTTCACGCTTGTGTGTCTCTGTGTGTGTATATCACTGTGTGTCTCACGTGGTGTGTTTATTTTCGGAGGCTGCGGTGCGCATGACGCGCAGCTAGTCCATCCTCCAACATTATGGGCCCGTCAGGGCCGTGCGCCGCGCCGATTGGCCCGTCTTTGTTGCTGTATATCCCAGGCCCCGTGTCATCCATCCACGCGGGGCGGTGGGGGCCGTATAAAGCCCACGGCGAGCCTCTGTCTCTCTCACTCTGGCGGAGGATCGTCGTGGAACAACAAGGGACGGTGGGCTAAAACGCTGGCTGTGGCACCGTCACCCCTCTCTCTATCTATCTCTGTTGTTTACCAACAACAACCCCACACAACAGGCGTCGACCTATATACACTGTATTGCACCTATCACACCGTCCTGGCGACCACGCGTAAAACCTTATACATTCACGCGTAAAACCTTACATTTAAGCGTAAACCTAAAACATTTACGCGTACATTTGACTCTCTGAAAACCCACAAGCCCTCCTACCTCGACAAAAAAAACATAAATGCCAAGCATAGGCTCCACCAGAGACAAACCACCAGCACAAGAAGCGAAGAGCGAAGACCATCGTCGCCGCCGCACGAAAGTGGAGAGAAAAACGAGCCATCACCACCGTCGTCGGACATCGTCGGATCGTCACGTCGTAGGACAACAAGAAGAAGCGCACGGATAAATAAAAAAGCCTCCATCGTGGCTGCTCTACTCTCCTCCTCCATGCATACCCTTTGTGCTCGGGGAACCATGAAGCCAGAGATCACGGCCGCCGTCGGGTTTCTGTCGAGGTTCCTGCGGATAAAAGGACACGTAAACGATCGGCAGCTTCAGACGTTCAGCTCAAGCTTACAGGACATTCTGTCAGGTGAGAAAAACCCCACTGAATCCTAAAAGGAATGTGTTAATTTACGCATGTGTTATAAATGTGTTATACACCCAGTAACCTCTTATTCCTCCCCCTGTTATAACGGTTGTTTTTCAGTGATTCCTCATACATATGGATTGTGCTCTAGTCACCCTGGTGAAGGATTAAGGAGCGCTTCTTTGTTCTCTCACAGAAGTCATCAGCGCTTCCATAATGCGCGCAACAACACCGCGCATTTTTTTTTTTTTGCGCACAAAATAACAGCGATCATCATCATCATCGCGGCCTCCGTCCGTACCATTCGATCGATCTATTCGTCGTGTATTCGTATTATAGACGTCGAATAAAATCGTTTGAACGGCCAGTTGTTTTTTTCTCTTTGATATACCAGTGACTAGAAATGGCTGCTGTTACTGCATATGTTCCAACATGGAAGGAAGTGCGCTGACGATGAAGCTCTTTAGAATGAATGTGTGTGTGGGCGGTTGGATCACGTAATGGATGAAGAGACTAATGCATCAGGCCACTTATTTTTTTTACTAGTAGCCTAACAAAATCAAGTATAGCACATCTAGCATTTACAAAGTGGAACGTAAATTAGTCTACACTTTTTCTTTACTTAAAAAAATAAAATAATAGGGCCCATATAGCCTATATACGAATTTAAAACGATGGCTTTGTTTTTGTATGTTTTTGGTTGATTGGGGGGAGATTGAAAATAAAATGGCGACGGAGGAGAACTTCGTTAATCGTTGGTGTTTGTAAACAACCAAAGTTGGGGAGTCTGTCTGTCTGTCTGTCTGTGAGCAAAATGGCCTCAGGCTCCAGCCAGTCAGTGGGTGGGGGATGGGGCTTGGGGGCGGGGCCGTCCGCTAACCAGAGGAGGGTGGGATGATGATATGGGGGGGGTTGGACAACGTCATCCAATGCAGAGTTGCCATATTTTGTGAGAGGAGTAAGCAACCAGGTCTAGGGGGGGGGGGGACAAAACACAAAAGAAGCTACTATAGGCCACATGAGCACGTTAAACGTCGCTGCTAAATAGATCTGCCATTTTCATAAAGTCTTGGATTTTTTTTATAGAATATTTGGATTTTTTTTTAAACATTCTAACAACACAAATGCTCCCCAAATGCACAAAATATTTGAGAACCACTGGTTTAAAAAATAATAAAACATTCGGAAGAAAGCCTAAATCAGCAAGTCCACGTTAGAAACAAGCCCCAAAAAACGCATCTACCAATTTTTACAAGCTACTTTACAGAAAAAGAAGCCCAAAGTCTTATAATAAGCCGACATGGCAACGCTGATCTAATGGGGGGAAGGAAAAAAAAGTTGTGGAGAAGATTAACAAAGAACGCCCCCCTTCTCCTCCCCCCATTTGTACTTGTATCCATAAACAGAACTGTATACATGTTTTTATCCTGTGGGGGCCCGTAAATAAACTAGGTCTTCACAAGCTTCTTCACAAGCTTCTTTTTTTTGGAGGGTTAGGGGGGTCGGAAATAACCTCATTCTTTCAATAGTTGCATAATGATAAGTTATAGCAAAGCCTTCTTTCTTCCGGTTTGTCTGTAAACGTTTTAGTGGTTGCGCTTTAGCTGTGGCCCCATCTAGAACATAGTCATAATAGATATGATAAATAAACGTTAATGATAAACCTAAGCTATATGGCACATAGGCCTACTGAGACAAAGTTACACAAAGTGCTTTATATAAAACTGAAGACAAATCGAATCAAACAACAGCACTAAAACATGAAAGTAGAAAGTGCAATGTGAAATAAATAAACATATATATTAGGACCAAAAATTACATTTCAACCTCAAACTTGTGGAAAGGCCCTTCGACACAAGAAACAAGCGTTCGAAGGCCATAATAGATGTATAAAAACAAAGTGCAGTAAGAAAAATGACCACTGGAGAATACAATTACAACAAAAGTCACTCTATTGAAAGGCCTTTCACTGCACATCTAAAAGCGTCTCCCAAGTGTCATGGAAAATCCCCAGTTACAGAAACATTCTTCGTCCATCGATCATTTATTTTCCCCCCCTCGCCACAATCTGTCGGAGCCTTTTATCATTTGATCACCCAAACTATTCCTAGTATTTATAATAGTTCCGTTTGAGCCTAAATAAACAAAACCTCCTTTGTTAAACCCTTTAGATTGAGATTGAGAGCTCACTCATCTGTTTGTTTTTCCACTCCCATCCCCGGCCTCCAGTACCCTGGTTCTTAAGAATAGGCCTTGCTAAGCCGAGCTGTTGCTCCTAGCTGCTCTAGACCAGTGGTTCTCAACCTTTCCAGGCCGTGACCCCCAAAAATAATCATATTTGAACTGGGGACCCCCCACCTTGACAAGCGCTTGGAATTGTAGGAGTTGAGGCATTAAATTCCTCAGTTCCACAGAAAATATCATGAAAATAGCAGATCTACAAGCTCACAAACGCCTTGCGCGTTTGCGCGGCATTGTAAGCTTGTAGATCTGCTATTTTCAAAATGTGTAACAAAATGTTTGAGCAGTTTTTATAGTATAGTTTGTTGATTACTTTTGATGCAGTAATGGTCTTTTTTCTTTTCTGTCTTTTGAGGTATTAAAAAGGTCTTAAAAGTCCTTAAATTGTCACTTTACTGTCATCTGGGACCCCCCAAAATCATGTGGGGACCATTTTCAATTATTTTAATTATCAGTCAATTGATTGTGTTTAGGCTTGGATCAATGGACTAACGTAGTATATATATTTTAAGGTCCTATTTATCGGTATCACACTGAAAATGCATTTTTCAAGGTTTTAATGGGAAAAATACCACTCTCTTAGTTAATACTTTAATATTAGTGTTATATTATCAACAAAACCTTTGTGTTTTGCCAATCATCTCGGGTCCCAGTTTGCAATATCCTCACAGCCCCACCAGTGGGCCTTAGCCCACGATTATGGCCATTAATTAGTGTTATATTATGAATGAAATCTTTGTGTTTTGCCAATTATCTGGGGTCCCAGTTTGCGATGACCAGGTTGGGAATCACCTGCTCGTAAGTATAGAGACATGGTTACACGTCTTTGTGGCTCGACCGGTGGTATAAAGATCATCCACCTCCTGTGCTCTTTCATGGCTGCCAAGCCCTCCATTAGCTGGGCTGTATACACAGCAGGGTGCTGCAGTGTTGCCATGTCTCTTTATTATAAGCTAATTTGAGCTTGTTTTTCTGTGAAGTTGCATATTTGGGCTTGTTTCCTAAATGTTGTTTAAACCAGTGTTTCCCCCTATTTACAAATAGCCAATGTACAGTATATAGGTTTAAAGTGCTCATGTAGCCTTGTCGCTTCTTTTTTGGGCTTGTTTCATAGACCTGTCAGCCTATTTCTCTCACAAAATCTGGCAACAGTGCACAGGGGGGGTGGGGGGCAGGGTTCTGTCTCACAAAGCTGTGGTGCAGGTGGCCTCCGGCCTCGGCGCTGTGGCCTACTTCACTTACCATGTTTTTCATTAAGCCAAGGCAGCACTACACCTCGAGGAGTTACCGTGAATGGAAATTCAATATGTAGAGGGGGGGGGGGGTCTTTTCAGACTAAATGGATGTTAATGTTTCCCTGAGTGGGTGCATGAGCTCGGTAAACGAAAAGACGCCACAAGAAACGAGAGGGAGCGTGAATTTTAAATCATTGTAATATCAAAGTGTTTGCTCTATAATACTATATTACAAATTAATTTCCCTCTTTTAAACCCCAGCATCGGTATTGTGGGGAAAGCTTTCGCTGAAAATAGCAGATCGACAAGTAGAACAGAAAATACTAGTATCGAGCCCTGAGGGACTCCGGTTACCCATATGGGGTTTAAGTGGTTCATATGGCAAAAACATTTAACTACAAGATAACAATTAGCCACCTTTTTCTTTGCTTTCCACGCCCGACTGAGTACTGCGGAATATCAACACAGGTTTTTTTTCTTTTACCTCTAAAATGCTTCAAACATACCATAGCTGTGATATCACTCTGATTCACTGTTTTCATTGCAGTAGCAGTGCCAGCCAGAAAAATAGGACACTGTCCCTTTAAGGGGAGGGGCTGCTCTATCCCAGATGGTTGGCTGGGGCTTGGATGCTTTGGCTGTTGATGTTCTGCCAGTAAGCAGTGTTGCCATGTCCGCTTAATATAAGCCACTTTGGGCTTGTTTTTCTTCAAAGTCGCTTGTAAAAATGTTGGTAGTTTGCCGGGTTTTTTTTTTGGCCTTGTTTCTAAAATGTAGTTGCTTATTTGAGCTTGTTTCCTAATGTTGTTTAAACCAGTGGTTCTCAAACATTTTCATGTCAAGGACCCCCAAATTAATATGTATTTGTCCACGGACCCCCCCCCCCCCCCATCTGAAAATAGTTTGTGCCAGGGACCTCCATACAAGATTTGTGTTGTTTAAAGGTTTCAAAAACATGCCACATATTAGTTTTTGTTACATTTTTGCCAAGATGTTATTTATATTGCAGAGCTTGTAGATCGGCATGTCGCTTCGTTTAGACCTGTTTTCATAGACCTGGTTGCTTGTTTCTCTCTCGCAAAAGATTGGCAACCCCTGCCAGTGATGGAAGACTGTGTGACCCAGAGGAGTGATTGTGCAATTCAGTGGCCGTCCCTTTGTCACGTAGACCAGTGGTTCTCAACCTGTGGGCCCGGGACCCCCAGGGTGGTCCCCACATGATTTTGGGGGGGTCCCCAGATGACAGTGAAGTGACAATTTCATTACTTTTACAGACCTTTTTTTTTTTTAAAGAAGAAAAAAAAGAAAAAGACCACCAGTGCTGCATCAAAAGTAACCAACAAACTCTACTATAAAAACTGGTCAAACATTGGCCAAATTGTCAAATAATATAAGAAAGAGGAAAGAAAATTGAAAATATTTTCACAATATTTATCTGTGGAACCGAGTCAAACAAAATGTAATGCCTCAACTCCTACATTCCAAGTGCTTGTCAGGGTGGGGGGTCCCCATTTCAAATGCCTGAAAAGGTTGAGAACCACTGACGTAGACCCAGGACGCTGCTGACAGACTGTTTATGACGCATAGCAGCCATACAATGGCTGTTTTACTGCACACAACAAAACCCATGCCCCAGTTCAACAGATGTTTGTATTTTTATCATTTAATAACATTAATGACAATAGAATATGTCTGCACTCTTAATTCAAGTTTATGTGTTATTGGGCGTTGTTGTTATGACCATGATAATGGGGAAATTACGGTACTTATTGAAAAGCTGTATGTAAATAAGCTGTGCGATCCAAGGGTGAAGCATAAAATATTGATTCATCCCCACCTTTTCTGCGGTGTAGGGCAGATACATTAAATTAATAATTAAGTAGATTATGCCTGTAATAATTAGGAGTTGTTTTACACTCTCATGCACACGCGCACACACACACACACACACACACACACACACACACACACACACACACACACACACACACACACACACACACACACACACACACACACACACACACACACACACACACACGTACGTACAGTATACATCATCATCACCCTCAGGCAGAATACGGAACATAACATTTTAATAATTGAATTAGGCTTCCGTCTTTTCACCTGATTGACATGGTATAATTCTTTTGACATATAACAGGGTTCAGTTGGGTAGGTTATAGTTGGCACTATACACTTTTGGATCAAATTGTGAGTGAATATTTCTGCTAATAGTGGGCAATCGATCATGTCATTATAAAAGCAATAGTACCCTAAAGGCCATGATAAATCATGATATATAACTTCAGACATTTAAGACTCGGTGATATAATCACAACCTCTCGTGTGTTTTGAATACAGAAAAACATATAACGAAACGTTAACCCACACAAACAAATCCTTCACATTTTTGTCAGAAGAGATATTTTACTACACTTGAGGCCCTTACTGTTTTGTAACACAAGCGTTAATAGTTTTTCCGTCTCTTGTGTAACCATTATTAGCGTATTATTAGACCGTAGTGTGGTGTTCCTTAATTTGAGTCATGTAATGATTATAATATTTTTGTCATTGGTTTTCTTACATACAAATCCGTAGCAATATATAACATGCGTACGACAAATGAGGTTGACCCATATTATTATTTAAGCCTTATTTCCTCCAATGATATCCGAGCGTGTGTCCAAACACCTGTGGCCTTGTGTCAGCAAGTCTGTCTGAGTGATTATATGTAGCTCGCCCTTTGATCCCTGGGCTGAAAGCTGCTTTACTGTGACTGACTGCCCTGGCCCTGCAGATCCCATCTGCACTCGGCGCCACGAGTATAACGTTCCACAGTCCACCTGGACACCAGTGGTTCTCAACCTGTGGGTCCCGACCCACATGACAGTGAAGTGACAATTTAAGGACGTTTGAAACCTTTTTAATACCTAAAAAAAAGAAGAAATACCATTACTGTGTAAAAAGTTATCAACAAACTATACTATAAAAACTGGTCAAACGTTGGCCAAATTGTCAAATAATATAAGAAAGAGGCAAATATTTTCAAAAAAATGTATCTGTGGAACTACATGTAATGCCTCAACTGCTACAATTCCAAGTGCTTGTCAGGCTTTGGGGGTCCCCAGTTCAAATATGATTATTTTTGGGGGTTGCGGCCTGAAAAGGTTGAGAACAACAATGGGTTTCCCAAACAATGGGTCCCAAAACAAGGACACATTTTTCTGGGTCGCAAGTAAATATCATTTTTTTCCTCCATTTCTTACAAAAAAGAAACAGCAAAGTATATAGGCCAGGGCTTAGGTGGATAGGAGACATGCAAACAAAGCTGCACCAGACCTGCACCTGCACTTTTTTTTTTTTTTTAGCTTCATTTTAGTTAACTATAATAACTGTTAAGTAAGTTAGTAGCCTCAGGGAACCAATGGTTCCCGAGCCATGTGGCCCATAGGGAAAGAGCCTATCTCCTGTTTCTGTAGCGTGAGGCAGCTTGATGTACAAGTACACCCACCAGCCATGATGTACAAGTACACCCCCCTGGTCGCCAGTATGTCGCAGGGACGTACCCCCCAATTCAACCCTTCATGCTGAGTGCCAAGCAGGGAGGCATGGGGTCTTATTTGTACAGTCTTTGGTGTGACCCGGCCGGGGGGATCGAACCCCCGACCTCCCAATCTCAGGGCGGACACTCTAACCACAAGGCCACCATGAGCTGGGTCCCATAATAACCTTGTTGCTAACATATTTGTGTTCTCTTCTCTCTTGTTTGTGCCTCTTGCAGAGCAATACAAGCACCACTGGTTCCCCGACAGGCCCTGCAAGGGCTCGGGCTACCGCTGCATCCGCATCAACCACAAGATGGACCCCCTGATCGGCCAGGCGGGCCAGCGCATCGGCCTGACCATCCAGCAACTCTACTCGCTGCTGCCCAGCGAGCTGACGCTCTGGGTGGACCCCTTCGAGGTGTCCTACCGCATCGGCGAGGACGGCTCCATCTGCGTCCTCTACGAGTCTCAGCCCGTGGTGGTGCAGGACCCCAGGCCGGCGGTGGTGGTGTCCGCCGGGCCCTCAGGAAGCAACGCGTCGGTCAGCTGCAAGGAGGAGATGATGGGGCTGGCTAGGACCAGTCCCTCCAAAGCCTACAACATGATGACTGTGTCCAGCTAAAGAGGGGGAGGGGGGGACCCCTCCCTCCTCCCTCCTACCTGGCCCGCTCTCCATTCAGGGTCTCACTGTCGGTCGGTCAAGTCTTTTTGGGCCGGGAAGCAGGACGAGCCTTTTTAAAGCTAAAAAAAGAAATTGAAATACAAAAAAAAAAATCTTTTAACGAAACCAGAAAAAAAGAAGAAGAAAGAAGCAGAGGATGTGGCCTATCGTCCAGGTGATGGAAACCTTGTAGGTTTGATTTTTTTTTCTTCCTCCCAGCCCCCCAACCTCCCCACCCCATCGTCATGGTCTGTTCTGTTGTATCATTGGATCTACCGAGCCCTCCCGTTTTTTCAGGAGAGGCTGTGTGGAACTGGAACTGTTGGGGCAGCTAAACCAACCAACCAGGAGCCCCCCTCCCGGAGACTGGCTCCGCCCCCACACCCCCTGACTGTAAACAACATGGTGATTGGCCCCATCGTCACACTGAATGGGGGGGGGGGGGTTTCAGCATCGCTCTTTAACGCCGAGGTCTACATTGACTTTGCACTTTTCTTACTTGTGGTTACTATGGGTACCATGTTTTCACCGACACCGCAGTCGCAACAACAGCAAACGCCGAAACATTCTTAAATTGTAACGGAAGCTCTTGTCAGGAATTATGCCCGATGAATTTCAGATCCAGACGTTGTTTTTTTGTGTTTTTCTTTTTCAATTAGCTTTTTTATTTCCTTCATCTGGTGTGTTTTCCTGTGTGTAAGGGGAGGACGATGAGGTTCAGAGACCGTGCCTTTCCATTGGTCAGCCCAAGGTAAACACGATGCCAAATTAGAGCCTTTTTTTTCTCCTTTTCTTATTTTGGACCACGGGGCACTTGTTTTTTTCTCTTTATCCTCTGGGCTGTCGGCACAAAGGCTTTCTGTCTCCGCCTCTGTTCCTCCTCCCTGACACACAGCGTCAGGACATGCACCCCTCACCCCGCCCCCCCCACCCCCACCCGCCTGTACAGTATTGGCTCTTTCCGACTACCAAGTGAACTTGAAGGAACCGTGCGGGCCATCATGCCGTGAAACGTATTCCACAGGTTCTTGGAAGGTTCTGGGGGGTTTACCCTTCATAGTCGAAACAGAGCCATATCGCCGCTGTCGGGGCAGAAACCTCCTATCTCCATATTTGAAACGTATCAAAAAATAGCAGATCTACAAGCTATGTTTTGACATTTTCTTTATTTGAATCCTGAAAAGGTAGCCGTTTTGGGATATGTGAGGTTTCCACCCGACAGAGGCGATATGTAAGTGCACATGGGAAGGTTGCTGTGACGCCTGTTGCCTATGGATACCAGTGTGTCACACTTCCCCCCAACCCCACCCCCCCCAGCCCCACCCCCCACATCACGTATGTGTAGCTTTCCAGAGAGGAGGCTCAGGGGGGGCTTCGTGTCCCCTCTCCCCTCCTTTTTGCTTAAATGAATGTTGTTAAAATTCACAATCAAGTTCTCATGTTGTTACTTTGCCCCCATCCCCCTCCTCCTCCTCCTCCTCCATTGCCTTTTCGTTCCGTGCATCACCAAAATTTCAAAGTGTAGCATAACGGGGAAGGGCCCTGTTTACCTGAGATGTGGGCCTGTCCCGTTTTTTTGTTTTTTTTTTGGTCACGTTGGCCCCCCCGTCATAAATGACTTTGAAAGCACTTTGACGTTGCGATTGTGTGGGACGTGTAACTCAGAGAAAGGAAAATCGCCTGCATTCCATCCACTCGAATGTCATCTCTTCTTCAACTCACCGTGTTTCCTTGCCCTTTCCCCCCCCCCCCCCCCCCTCCCCCCATCTGTAGTCATTTGTTCATACGGACACTTCCTGTGTTGGGGGTCTTGTTTAATCTGTCTATTAAGTTGGGGGCGGGGCTCGAGTTTGGGGGATGTTTTGAAACAATTTTTACACTGTATTTGTTGAACATTTCAGAGCCGTTTTGTTGTAGGGTGACTTTGGTTGATCGTGTTTTTTTAGGCAAGTTTCTGTCCGTTCGCATGGCACTGTTCTCCAAAAGCTCAGACAGGAAGCAAAGCTAAGCTGCTTCCCCCCCCTCCCCACAAATACACAGATGGTGTTTTTTTTGGTCCTGGTGGAAAGCTGGTATGAAAGCTCTGGCGTGCGTGATGACTGTGTGTGTGTGTGTGTGTGGGAGAGAGAGAGAGAGAGAGAGAGAGAGAGCATGAGAGGAAAGGCCCTGCAGGACGGTTCAGAGAGCAGTTCGGCTCCACTCAGAAGTCTGTCCATATGGGTTTATCGTTAGGTTCACCCAGCATCCTGGACGGGGCAGGGGGAGGTGCATTGTGTTACATATAGACCCGACTGTCGTAATCTATGAGCCATCCTCAATTCTCAGACCAGGGTTATTATGTGAACCCCCCGAAACTCCTCGGAGGCGCCCCCCCCCGCCCGCCCCATCGCCCCCCCATCCAGCCTGGCAGCTCGCCACTAGCCACCACCTCTTAAAGGATGCAGGTAGAAATAAAATGTGACATATCATCTTTGATCACCCCCGAAGGGAGTTGGTTCACGGAAGGGAGGGAGGTGAGGGGCGCTGGTGTGTAAGAGGGGGGGCGGCGGGGGAGGGGCGACTGGGCAAGGGCCGGACTTCTCGTCCAGGGCAGCTAAAATCCCTCCAGCCCTGCCCCCACCCCCACCCCCCCCTCTCCAAAAAACGAATCCAACTCAAACCCCTTCCTCCTGACCGGAAGCCCTCAACCCTCCCGGGCGTTTGGGTGACGGACAGAAACCAGCACACGCCTCTGAGCGTGCTTCAAGCTGCACTTAACGGGGTGGGGCGGGGCGGGCGGGAGGGAGGGAGGCAGGCGGGAAATGTGAGGATGGCGAGGGAGGGTACGAGGCCGTTTGTTTTTTTCTCTTCGATCGTCTCACTGAAATCGGCGGTGCGGTTGAAATACTGAGCTTGAGTAGCAAAAATTTGTTTACATGGACGTGAGGTCTGCTCCCTGCTGCCTCGCTCCTGGCTAAATCTGTGGCAGCGGCTTTGGTCACACAGTCATCACCACCACCAGACCCACTGCTGGTGTTTAAGCTCCCTTAAGCCCAAGAGGATCATGGGTAAACACAGCTATAGCCAATGACGCACTGCAACCCCCCCACCCACCCCTTCCCTCTGCTTTCTGCTGATGCTCCCTTCAGCAATCTATGAAAAGCAGTGATTTCATGTTGACCAGATGGACAGTGGCCCGTTGGGCGGACGTCCAGAGAGCTTTGGTGGATGTCACGTTTTAACCACTTAAGGCCTCCGTACTTCGGCGTATGACGAATAGTGAACATAGGCGAAATCTACAGGCTCACAACGCTTCGCAAATGTGACGCGTTGCGATCTTGTACTTTGGCAATTTTTTTTTGAAAATGTTTGAAACTATTTGCGTACAATGTCATGCCCATGAATGTGGTATGCCAGGTTGAAAGTGGTTTAAAAACATGCCGTTCCACAGTAGATTTTATTGTGTCATGCCACACAAGACGTTATGAGATTGGTCTGTACTTGGGGACGTGAGGCAGTTGATTTGTCTCACTGTTCTCTAAATGTATTATAGGTTTTCTCATCGTGCCCCCACTCCCTCACCCCATTCTCTACCGTCCTCTTGTTAAGAGGATCGTTTAGTCTGGAGATCCAAGACACCCCTTTTTAACCGGACCTCGGTTGTAGACCTACAGTAAGAAAACGAATGGAAACAAAAAAGAAAACCCAAATCCCTTTGAAGCCCTTCTCAACTATAACACCCAACTCCAGCAATGGTTTTTCAAGGCAACATTAATATTGAATCTCTCAATGGCATCCATTCAGTTTGTGTGCACATACCGTAGGTTTCAGAAATGTTGTGAGAGCGCTTTGAATAGTCAGAGGTAAGATAGCACATAAAATGCACTAAATATGTCAAGTTGAAGTCGTGTGACATTTTCGAGACGCGAGGGGTCTCTTCCTGGAATGTATTGCCAAACTCAGGCCTCGGAACATTCAATAAATACTCTTATGGAAAGGTTGTGCATGTCGAGACATGAAATGGGAAGGGAATAGTTTTTTCGTTGTTGTCAATCTTTGTCATCGCTGAGTTGAATTATTGCCACTTTCACATTTGAGGTGTTTTACATATTGTAGAATGTATTGTAACAGTAAAGCAAATGGTAGAGTACATAACATTACACATGGGAAGTGCCAATAATTGATATCTTGAGGTGTTTTAGCTTGTGTATTCCTTTTGTATTTCATCTTTTAACACTGATAACTTTTTTTTTCGTAAGTGAAGCCATTTCGTTGATGGGAGTGTTGGCAAGGACCAAAGTTGTTTTGGTAAAAAAAGAAAAAAATATCAGTTTCCATGATCTGTACTTATAGACTTATCCTTTGTTTTTTTGTTTTTTATTTACGTACAAAACCAGAAAACAAAAAAAAGAAAAAAAAATCTCTGAGCTTACCCAAGAAGAAAAGCTGTCTATTACTATCATGTGATCTCATGTCAGTACACCTTTTATTGTTTTCATTTTTTCTTTTCTTTGGGTAATGTTGTGATGAACTGCTGTAAATTTGTACAGTTCATGTAAATTGATTGTTGCGGAAGTTGTACAGATTTCTATATTTTGGAAGAAAAGTTTTTTTTTTCTCTGTAATAAAAGATTTCCTATCTTGGCATCGTATTCCCCGTGCGCCGAGTCATTCTTTACGTTGGCCAACAAATGTCCATTAAGTGGCCAAAAAAAAAAACACATATATACAATATATGACCAAATATTGATTTTAACAACTTCATACGACAAATAGCGAAAATAGCCAATCTACAGATGGAGGATTAAAGTTCTCAGTCACTAGGACTGATTTGAGTCCATTTGGTTTCCATCATGCCTTCTATGGAAACATATTTTTGGTTATCATTTTAAGATTAGAGCATTTAAAGTGGGAACTCGCAATTGTGTTCATAAGCGTCCTCCATAAAATCTCAATAAGTCTGGGATATTTCATATAAAAGCAAAGGTTAAAGCCCCAATCTGTGATTTCTTCACCTGGTTGGCAGTATGTAGAACAGCAGGAACCAAATACTAAAACATAATTGTACATATTGTGTTAATTGTTTTCACAAATCGCACATCAGGACTTGACTTGGTCATACAAACATTTTCATCCACGCATATTAGAAATAAAGGGATGCCAGGTTGAAAGTTGGTTTCAGGCTAGTCGGGTCATAAGACTGGTAACTATCTATCTTCTAACGTGGAAAGGGTTCACAGCTGTTTGTTATGTATCTGCCTAGGACCCAGATGGGAATTTGACCTCTGGTGCTCTCGTCCCAGCAGACAGAATGAGCTCTCTGTGCCAAGAGCAAAGCGGATTGCATCAAGTCAGCGTTTTCTCTCTCTCTCTCTCTCTCTCTCTCTCTCTCTCTCTCTCTCTCTCTCTCTCTCTCTCTCTCTCTCTCTCTCTCTCTCTCTCTCTCTCTCTCTCTCTCTCTCTCTCTCTCTCTCTCTCTCTCTCTCTCTCTCTCTCTCTCTCTCTCTCTCTCTCTCTCTCTCTCTCTCTCTCTCTCTCTCTCTCTCTCTCTCTCTCTCTCGTTCCCCCCCTCTTGGACGTATGACAGTGAAAGAACTGCACGTAGCGTACACTGGGATTTGAGGTTAAGATATTTCACAAGCACAGTGCATTACATTTATAGCGGATTCTAATCCAGTTACACAGACATTATGGAAGAATGCTTTCCATTAAGAGGAACATTTTTGGAGCAATGAGCATAGCCATACGTGATTTTATCTACAAAAAGGACAGCAGACCTTTTGGGGCATGACATGCAGTCATGACTGACTTTATGACTGTAAGTAACAGTTAGCCTATAATAGCGTTGTATTTTTCATTTTTATTTGTGTTATTATTGTTCAATTCAGTCTAGTTTGTTAGTTTCCAGAGTAGGTTTGCTTGTTTAATTTAGTTTTTTATTGTTTTAAAGTATTTAGTTTTTAGTTTAGTTTATATTATTTATTTTTAATTATAATGTTGGGGTATTTGTTAGGGGCATTACAATACAAGCAGAGTCACCACTTTGTGAAGGTAATTGGCTCAATAAACATTATGCACCAATGCCTCTTCCTCATGTTCAATTGACAGACTGAAACTAAAGATATATTTCGTAAATGTTTTATTTCAGCTAGTTTTGTGAGTTTTAAGTTTTTTATTTCAGTTAGCTAGTTAACCTTTCCCCCCACCTATAGTTTTAGTTTTTTAGATTTTTGAATTTATGGAGATTCTTTTGTTTTTGCAGCATTCCTAAGCCAATCATATGATGACTGGCGAAGAGTCGAAGAGTCTCCTTTGAGTCTTATACTGAGAAGCCACACGGTCATCAAATTATTGGCTTAGGAATGCAACATAAACCAAAAAGAAATATCTATGTATTCAAGGCTTCATGGGGTGTGTAATTGATAGAAAATAAGTAATGTTTTTGGGTGAACTACTCCTTTAACTAATCACCAGGATCTTATCTACAAAATGTCAGCAGACGCCTAGGGGAATGAAATGCAGTTAGGCCTGATTGTGACAGAGCATGTACAGTATGTGTTGTTGGGTTAAAGGGCCAACATCTCATAAACTTAACCATTTAAACCCATTAACCCATTAAGACCTGGAACGCATCTGTGTAATTTTTAGATTTCTGTGGCTATTCAAAAATAGCAGATCTACAAGCTCATAGTGCGGCACGAGTGCCACGCTATGAGCTTGTAGATCTGCTATTTTTGAAGAAAAAAAAACGTGTAAATCTGAATATATATATATATTTTTAAAGCAGACTTTTGCAACTCAAATATTTGCTTCTCGGGATTCTCCAGTCCAAATGTCTTCTAAACCCTAACAGTATTCTTTTTTAAATACCCCCCCCCACCCCCCCCCAACACTTTCAATTTTTTTTTTTAAATAGCAGATGTAAAAGCTGTTGACACACTGTGAGCTTGTAAATCTGCTATTTTTGATAACCACTGTTCTAAATCCTATATAGAGTTTTCTGAAAAACACATGTTGCTATATAGCTCAAATCTAAAATGACACAGATGCTTTTCCGGCTTCAATGGGTTGTCCAGGGTTCATCACTTCCAATTTGATGAGTTTTCTCCCGATTTTGGATACAACTGGTTTCCCAACCTGGCAACTTAATTTCTGTTTAAATAATGAGCTGAAGAAACACTCTATATGGAAATTATTACTATCAGAATATACAACTCGGGTGGCGCAGTGGTAAAGTGCCTGCCCACCACCAAAGAGGTTGCGGGCTCGAATCCACCGCGGTGCATCCGGCTTGGGCGGGAGGAGTAGGACGAAGGCTCTACAACACAACTCACCGTTCCCCTCTGCACAACCGGCTGACTCCGCAAAACCCAAGAGTTTGGATTAAGACTGCAATCCTTTGCAGCGCTGTGTGTGTGAATCCCCCAGGTTGCCTAGCAGCAGCAGGCAGGGCCAGACAAGAAGGACATTTTGGCTTTGTTTTCGACTGACGGACAAAAGGAGGAACAGGAGCTGGTTTTAGCAGGAGCCGAGGGGTGTCGTGAGTGCGTGTGCGTGTGTGCGTGTGCGTGTGTGTGTGTGTGTGTGTGCGCGTGCGTGCGTGCGTGCGTGCGTGGCGTGCGTGCGTGCGTGCGTGCGTGCTGTGCGTGCGTGCGTGCGTTGCGTGCGTGCGTGCGTGCGTACGTGCGTGCGTGCGGTGTTGGGGTTGGACTCTGGGGCGGGGGGGGGGGGGGATGGTGGCAGGGGGGGCTTTAGCTCTCCAAACACTGGCTGGGGTTAGGTCTCTATCAGAATCAGAAACTGTTTACCTAGCCAAGTAGAGGAATTTCAGTTGCTGCTATTTGTTCATTATAAAATATATAATGATAAGGAAATATATACAGCAGATGAGGACAACAGGTACAGTAGGCCTATATATACAAATTAATATATGAATATTTTAGTTGATACTACGGTGTCAGTCATAGTGAAGCATAGCACAACAACGATAAGACATTATACTGTACTAGAGGTTCGGGTACGTTTGCACCGATGATCCAACTGATATGCCACATATATGGATAACTCTGTATCTGTCAGTCCTTGTCCCTTTTATGCCATATATGGAGATCTCGGTAACTCTTTATAAGTAAGCTGAGTCCGCCCGGCGGCCCTTTCTTAGGCCAATTTTAATATAGGATACATGCAGTATACATTCCAAATTCCATATTCAATTCCAAAATGCAGAATTTAGAGCACGTTTGGACAAGCTTCGACAGGCCGAGCTCCTATACGTTGCAGGGGCGCCATATGCTATTAATATATCCCACTTCTGAGCATTCCACAACGGTGCAGAGGCAGCTAAACATTTCTCTGGAAGGCAGAGCTAGCGTTCGAGATTCACAGGGTGTGTCTGGCCGAGAGGCCCCGCTGTGGTTTGTTATGTATGAAAATATCATCTCATGGGGGAAGTGAATGAACACCAGCCAAAAGCAATAAAATACATGGCGTTCACCACCAGTAGTCGGGAGTCGAAACGAACAGGATTTCGCAAGCCTTCCCCCTTGGCCCTCAGGCATCATGCACCGATGTGTCGCAATGACTGACTTCACTGAGCAAGATGTTGTTGACACGGTTGTTATTGGTCATCGTCTTCTCGAATCAAAAAGATCTGTCCCCGGGATTTCAGAAGTGGAGAAAGACCAGTGGTGTAAAGTAACTAAGTACATTTACTCAAGTTCTGTACCCAAGTACAATTTTTGCTGGAGTATTTTCCAATGTTCACTACTTTATACTTCTACTCCACTGCATCTCAGAGGCAAATATTGTGCTTTTACTCCACTACAATTATTTGAAAACTTTAGCTACTAGTTACTTTGCAGGTATAAATTATTGTATTATAAAACATACATTAACCACTTCAGCCCTGTTTTATACCTAGGCTATTTGAAAATAGTAGATCTACAAGCTCACAACGCGTCACAACGCGTTGTGAGCTTGTAGATCTGCTATTTTCAAACATTTTAGTACTTTAACTTTTGGTACTTTAAGTACATTTTGATATCAATACTTTTTTACTGTTACTCAAGTGCATTTTTATTCCGGACTTTTACTTGTAACAGAGTAGCCTACTTCTACATTGCAGTATCGATACTTTACATTTCAGTACTTTTTCCACCACTGAGAGAGACTGCGTGCCGAAAGTCTGTCAACATGTTAAGAGATATAAATGTTTGAGTGATGTCAGAACATGTGGAGGGGTTTATACTTCCATGAATGTTTCACACACAGAGAGAGAGAGAGAGAGAGAGAGAGAGAGAGAGAGAGAGAGAGAGAGAGAGAGAGAGAGGCTGCGATCGGGCCTCGATGTACCTTAATTTATGGATGTTGCACTTCATTTTCTCTGACCTAAATACAAGTTATTGCATAAGTAAGAAATATCCTCTGAAGCAAGACGTGTATTTGCAGTTTTGCTGTTGCTTTCACTTGCCTCCCATTGCAACACACGTACACACTGTAGAATCCTGAATGTTAATGTAACTCTTAAGGGCACTGGTTATGCAATCCATGGTGCACACAGTCTTACAGTATTAAAGACCTGAGGCAGATTCTACAAATGCCTTCTAAACCAGTAGTTCTCAAACTTGTTCGTGCCCCAAGGACCCCCAAAATGATATGTATTTGGCCGCGGACCTCCAGATCTGAAAATGTTTTCTGCCAAGGACCCCCCAGAAGAGGAGAAAAAAAGCAAACTATTCAAAAATGTTCAAACACTTTCAAGATGTTTCAAAAATGTTCAAAAATAGAAGATGTGACACGCTGCAAGCCTGCATATCTGCTGTTTCAGGCAGTACTACTTGTCAACCAGTGTCCTACCCAACACCAGGGTCTATGTCTCAATGGAAGAGTAGGGGAGACTAGTTACAGTATATTGTATTAACCCATTAAAACCGGAACGCATCTACCACTTGAAACATTATTTTATACTTTGGTTATTAAAAAATAGCAGATATACAAGCTCATAGCGCGGCACTCGTAGATCTGCTATTTTTGAAAAATTTTGAAGATTTGTGCAAATCTCTTGAATATATGAATATTTTGAAAGCAAACATTATGGGGGGGTCCCTGGAACAAAACATTTTCAGATGGGGGTCGGCAGCCGAATACATATAATTTTGGGGGTCCCTTGACATGAAAAAGTTGAGAACCACTGATATAGTAACATAGTTTTTTCAGAAAACTGTTAGATTTAGAAGACATTTTGTAGAACCTCAGGCCTAAATGGACTAACATACACAGATTGAGATTGGTTGAAAATAAACACTATTTTTGGTTGTTTGTGTGAAAGCTCAGGACTGCAGCTGTAACAGTGAGAATTCTACCGTGCAGCAACATGTCCAGGTTGTCAGACTTCTTCACCTTGGCTTGGAGCTCCATCAAAAGGCCCTGACGAGATGCCAGCGTAATAAGCTGTGCATTGTGCGGTGTTCTTCACACGGCAAGCTGATCAAACCCACAGCGCCTGGAGAACGATAAGGCGAGGCGTCACGGAGAGAGATCTGATGGGATTGTTTTGGTTAAAGGTTATGATAACACACTGGAATGATAAATACCAAGCCCTGCCGTGTCAGCTCGTGTATTGTGTTGTCATAACTATACGCAAATTTCATTGGAATTATAATGATGTGTTAAAAAACACTTAAACCCTCTAGAGCAGGGGTCTTCAACAGGGGGTCCGGGACCCCTAGGGGGTCCTCAGAGTTACTACAGACGGGGCCGCCAACTCTTTGTGTGATAGGGACTTAATTTTTTTTATTTTTACATGAACCACTTGAACCCTCGCATCCCTATACTGGGGGGCGACATTAGCCGAAAATAGTAGATCTACAAGCTGACAACGCGTCACGCTGAGAAGAGTTTTCAGCTTGTGAATCTGCTATTTTCAATGGGTTAAGACAGGGGTCTTAACCCATTGAGGTATAGGTGTAGAGGGAAAAAAGGGCAGACCAAGTAAACCAAAAAAGCTTAATCTAAAACACAATTTTATACAATATGTAGTGGGGGGTCCCTGCTTCATCTCTCTCTCAGCTAGGGGGTCCTTGGCCTGAAAACGTTGAAGACCCCTGGGTTAAGAGGTTAAATGTCAATGTGACATTTTTGGATCCCACCGTGGCATTATTTGACTCCATAGTCTGTTCTGCGTGGGAGTCGTGTCCTCTAACTGTGCCTGTCCTGTGCTGTGATCCACTGTGACTTCTATGTGCAGGTAATGTGTGTTTTTTGTCTCTGAACAAAGACAAAATGAGCCATGGTGTGCGTGTGCGTGTGTGTGTGTGTGTGTTGTGTGTGTGTGTGTGTGTGTGTGTGTGTGTGTGTGTGTGTGTTCACTAGGCAGACATCTGGGACCCACTCTTGCGCCAGCCGGATGACAGGACAGCCCTCCTGCGGTGTGTGTGTATACGTACGTATGTGTGTGTGTGTGTGTGTGTGTGTGTGTGTGTGTGTGTGTGTGTGTGTGTGTGTGTGTGTGTGTGTGCGTGTGCGTGTGTGTGTGTGTTTGGATGAAGCTCAGAGGACAAAAGCTCTATGCAGCTGCATCAATTACATCCTTTCATGCCACAGCTCGCCACACAAGGCTTTGTGCGTGTGTGTGTGCGTGCGCGCCCCGCATGTGTGTTTGTGCATATTATTTGTCAATGTGACCGTCTAAACACGTTCTATGTACATTATTCATAGGCGCTGACGTGTTTACGTGTGATTGTGTACATTTCCATCTCTATAATAGCCCTGTGCTCTATACCAGTATATGTTAATGTATGGCTCATTGACAGGACACAGGCCAAGTTCATTCTGCCTGTAAATGGAGCCATGCCCAGCTGGTGGACAACCTCTCTGGGTATAGACTACCAACCTCTCCATCTCTCTCTCTCTCTCTCTCTCTCCTCTCTCTCTCTCTCTCTCTCTGGGGTATAGACTACCAACCTCTCCATCTCTCTCTCCCTCTCTCTCTCTCTCCCTCCCTCTCCCTCTCCCTCTCCCTCTCCCTCTCTCTACTCTCTCTCTCTCTCTCTCTCTATGTCTCTCCACCTCCCTCAGGGCAGGGCGTTCTCCTCAGGTCTGATATCTGCTCGGTCATGGCTGTACATCCCAGCCTAACCGGTGTCCTCCTAACGGGACAGACAAAAGGACGAGGAGGACAGGAGAACATAAATACATCCGACATGGCCTGGCTGGTCATGATGCCACCCGGGGAGTGTAAGGTGGAGCTGTGACTAATGACCGGCTCCTGGTGAATCATGACAAACATTTGATTCTGTGAAAAAAAAATGAAAAAAAAAAAAACGCAAAACAAGGGGTATTTATTGAATATAGTAGATCATATAATTAGATATTTAAAAAAGATATTCACAGAATCAAATGTTTAATTGTCATGATTCACCAGGATCCTGGATAGCTTGATTCTAGGCTTAAAATAATTTATATAAATATTTTTGGAAATCTCTATGGGAAAAAGTGGGCTTTTTTTGAGTGGAACCACAAAATGGCCTCCACTGCTATGCCCTATAGGAGAGATTAGAGGGAGAGCTTTGTGATGATGAACACAATGGGATGGATATAATACAACAACAATACTTCAACGATTTTCAGGCCAAGGACCCCTTAGCTGAGAGAGAGATGCAGCAGGGACCCCCCCCCCCCCCACTACATATTGTATAAAATTGTGTTGCAGATTAAACTTTTTCATAGATTTCATAGATAGCTTCATAGACTTGTTTGACAACATCAGTGTATGTTGGATTCATGTTTATGTGTATTTTCAGACATTTAAACTTGACCTTTCTGTACCGGTCTGTTCTTTCCCTCTACACCAAACCTCTTTGCCGAAAATAGCCGATCTACAAGCTCGCTTGTAGATCGGCTATTTTTGGCTAAAGTTCTTGGCTAAATAGGAATGCTTGGGTTCAAGTGGTTATGTAAAAAAAAAAGAAGGTCCTATCACACAAAGATTTGGCGGTACCCCTGTAGTAACTCCATAGCGGTCCCAGACCCCCTGTTGAAGACCCTAATAGATCAGTCGGCCCCCAAATAATTGGCAAAACACTTACGTTTTTTCATGATAACATTACGTTAATATAATAGAAAATAATAAAAAGAAATGCCATTTAAAAAAGGACATGGTATTTTCTTTGTCATAACGACTAACTGCATTAGTTCCATTGATCCAAGGCGGAACACAATCGATCGATTGATCATTATAATAAACTATGTTCAGAAAAAATGCACGCGACCCACCCATCTGACCACTTAACACAGCAGCCGCAAATCAGCTTTTGAGTGGGCCCTGAGTCCCTGACCCCCCAAAAAAGGTTGAGAAGAACTAAGATAGTATACCTTTGTGCATGGGTGCCATGCTCGTAAGCTGGCAGCCTTGCTCATTTGTCTGGCAGTGTGTGTGTGTGTGTGTGTGTGTGTGTGTGTGTGTGTGTGTGTGTGTGTGTGTGTGTGTGTGTGTGTGTGTGTGTAGGTAGGTGCCTACCCTACCTACACTTGCATTTTAGAACGTTCAAACTACCATTTTACTAGAACTACACAGTAGAACAAGTGAACTGCACAACAGCTGTCTGTCTCATTGATTGTCAGTCAGTGGCAGCACATGCATGTGCACATCAAAATCACACTACAAAACCCGACATTTGATCAACAACAAAATATAGATTAAGACATTTGACAACATACAGCCAACATCCCAAAATGGAGTCTTAATATCCAGCAAGTAGCCTAATATAAATTAATAACTGCAAACAAATTACAAGTTTAGGCTATCAATATCCTACAAAAGTAGAGATAAGCTGTGACCTCACCGGCGCTCTGATGGACAATAAATAAATAATCCTTTTGCAAACAACATCCATGTTCTGTTCTCTTGTCAATAATGATACAAATGGAACGTTTATTTCAGCAGCTAGAATGTGATAGTTTGATATTGTTTGAGTGCGTTTTGGGTGCAACAGCGCAGCTCCTCGTTTAAGTTAATTGTCTTCTCCTGCTGCTGTGCTGCTGCGCAACAGGGCTTTAAAAAAACTTAAGTCATTATTAGTGTTCGTAGGTGGACACAATAGGGACATTTGGGCACCTCGATGTAAAATTGGCTATTTAAGTATCTACATATAAATGCATTTAGTGGGCACTTTTTTTTTTTTTACCCTTTAACGGGAATTCCCGGGAAGCCCGGGAAAAGGTCTGAACATTCCGGGAATTTAAATTAGCTATTTCCCGGAAAATGTTAAACCCTAGTGTGTGTGTGTCACGTACGTGCACGTGCGTGACACACACTTCACATTCCCGAGTATTGAGTTCTCCTCGGGTCAGAGTTCATGTTGGCACAGACCCGACACAGGCGGGACGTCTATGTCCCGCTATAGGCAATGTCTGACCGCCAAGAATAGGCCTCGACTGAAGGCCTGGGGGGGTGGGGGAGGAGGTGGGTGCTGGGGTGGTAGAGTGCTAAAATTACAATGTGAACACAATGCGACGCAACGCGGCTATTTTCAGCTAGAGCTTACCCCACAATAACAGAAAACAGGAAAGACACTATAGTATTGAGCCCTGAGGGACTACTAGGTGTGCTCCTTTTAGCTGATCTACAAGCTCTACAACGTTGTAGAGCTTGCAGATCTGCTATCTTTGGGCTGAACGTTCACCAACAGAATACGGACGCCGGGGTTCAAGTGGATAATGGAAGCCGATTGAGAGAGAGAGAGAGAGTGGCCACCCGTATCTCTTTCCACCGTCTATCTCTGTCAGCCAAGCTCTCCTCACCCCCCCCCCCCAGCTCACCCCCCCTGTTCTCATTTCGCCTGCAAAAATAGATCCTTCCATCTCCGCGCCCCGTCCTTCTCTATCTCCGTCTTTATCTTCCGTTCGAGCCTTTCCCACATTCTCCCCTCTCTCTGTCTTCGCTCTCTCTCTCTCTCACTCTGTCTCTCAGTCTCTGTCTCTGCCTCTCTCTCTCTCTCTGTCTGTCTCTCTCTCTCTCGCCCCCGGCCTGGTGGTTTGGGTCTGTCTGACAGTCAACAGTCAGCTCACACTCTGCAGAGGAATGTTGTGCCACAATCTGTTGCTGGGCCTTAATGGGCTGAGGTGAAGGGTCCTCAGTGGGAAGTGTGTGTGTGTGTGTGTGTGTGTGTGTGTGTGTGTGGTGTGTTGTGTGTGTGTGTGTGTGTGTGTGTGTGTGTGTGTGTGTGTGTGTGTGTGTGTGTGTGCTGGTGGGGGGGGTGTGCGCGTGCGTGCAGGCACACACACTATACAATCCTCAATCTTAATGAATCGTTTAATTGATTGATTTGTAACTCTGAGAATGTACAAATGTACATGTACAAATGGGTCCATTTGGTCAGACTTTGGTCATCGATTTGTCGACTTTGGTCATCAAAACATACTATTTTCATGCATATTAATTATCTACACACGTCAGTAGGTCGTAGAGAGAGTGAGAGAGCAGCAAAGGTGGAGAAAAAAAGAGAGAGAGAGAGAGAGAGAGGAGAGATGACGAAAGAACAAGGAAGAGCTAGAGTTCAGTAATAAACAATGTGCAGGGTGTTTATAACGTACAGTAACCAGTGATAATGACAGTGAGCTGTGTTGTGCTCTAATGATAAGCCTACCAGTCAAAACCACACCGCTGTGTTTACCGCCACCCTCCACATATATGGTTATCTGTAGAGGCAGCGGGCTAGACAAGCAGGCTACACAGCCCTGTGGTCAGCCTCTCCCCTCGCCCATCAGCAGGGAGAGAGATAGAGAGAGAGGGAGGGGGGGGAGAGAGGAGAGAGAGAGAGAGAGAGAAGAGAGAGAGAGAGAGAGAGAGAGAGAGAGAGAGAGAGAGAGAGATGAAGAGACGAGAGAGGAGAGAGAGAGAATAGAGAGAGAGAGGGGACTACCCCCCTAAATATAGCGTTCTCCTTATGGATCAGCAAAAGGAGGGGTAAATTTGCACGCACGCACGCACGCACAGCACGCACGCACGCACGCACTACACACACACACACACACACACACACACACACACACACACACACACACACACACACACACACACACACACACACACACACACACACACACACACACACACACACACACACACACACGCACGCACACTTTGATGGAAGGTCACTTCCCTGGAAGGGCTGTGGCTTTGTGCTGACTGTGAACACCCCCCCCCCCCCCACTGGTGGTGACATGCAGTCATTTCACAAACATGGACGTCACCTTTTCTCACAAACTCGGCATGGGTTTTTGAGGGTTCTATGGAGAAAGCTTGTTGTGTCGTTTTCAAGTGGCCTTTTCAGAAAACCTCCCTCAGCTGAAGGTAAAAGTCTTATGACTTATTTCCCAGCCCACCGGCAGCCATTCAAGTTCAAGCATTTTCATTGTTTTTGTTTGTGTTTCAAAGAGCAGACAAGACAGAAAGTACAGCCGCCGCCTATGTGTCATATCTTCTGTTGTGGAGTTGTTCCGTATCTAATAACACAGCGTGGCCCGTGGGTTTATGTGTCCTTGAGCAAGACACTTAACTCCTCACAGAACCCTCTGAGCAGCATCTGCTAGGTGAAGCTGAAACCAAACTTCCCCCACGGATTAACAAAGACCCCCCCCCCCTGACCCTATATTTCTAAAAAGATCCCCCAAAATGTCAAACCTAAACAAATTTTAAATACATTTTCGAAGTATTTTAACCACTTAACGCCCCCTGTAGTCTTAGAGAACTGTACATGAGTTACTTTGACCACTTTTTCTGTCCACACCAACAATAGCCGCGTTGCAACGCATTGTGAGCTTGTAGATGTGCTATTCTTTGGCTAATGTTGCCCCCAGAATATGGACGCACGGTTAAGTACTTTCTAAGTACTTTGTCGTATGGCTCTTCGCCATACGACGAAGTCTCTGTCGGGTGGAAACCTCATATGTCCAAAACTGTCACTTTTCAGGATTCAAAGAGGTTTCTGCACGACAGCAACGATATACTCAGTGGTGGAAAGTAACTAAGTACGTTTACTTAAGTACTGTACTCAAGTATAATTTTGAGGTATTTGTACTTTACTTGAGTATTTCCAATTTCCAATACTTTTACTTCTACTCGTACTTTGTACTATTACTCCACTACAATTATTTGAAAACTTTAGTTACTAGTTACTTTTCAGATATAAATTAGGATATTATGAAACATACATTAACCACTTTAGTCCTATTTTATACCTAGGCAAGGCTATTTGAAAATAGCCGATCTACAAGCTCACAATATGCGACGCGTTGTGAGCTTGTAGATCGGCTATTTTCAAAAATGTTAGTACCTTTACTTTTGGTACTTTCCACCACTGAGGCCAGGAGCTTAAATGTTGAAAGCCCTTCAGTTCCGTATCTCTGTGGCACTAAACCATGTGCCGGTTTAAATCCCCCTGGGTGCTTTGTGAACGCGCTGCAGCATGCATTGCAATGCTTCATCCATATAATCACACCACCACCACCACCCGCCTCTCTCTGCATGCGCTCCGTCTTCGCCGTAATAAGCCAGTTATACGAGCTGAGCTTCTGGTGGTTTTTTGGTGGAGTTTCTGAGAAGTGAGAGAGAAAAAAAAATCCCAAGAGAACAAAAGGCCCTCAGCTGTTTCCTGTTGACATCGCTACCAGAAAGCGCAAACCAAGCGTGTGACAAGCGCGTCGAGATACAGCGACGGTATGAGATAGAGCTGAGAGATGAAGGAAAGAGAGGAGGGGGGGGGGGGGGTTGGGTGATGACAAAAACTGATGTGAGAATCTGAGTTACCGGTATAGAGGGGAACATGTAAACATGACCCACTTTAATTACTTCAGTATTAGTAGCTTTAATGACTAGTATTACAATTGTTTTCTCTTTTTTATGTCCAATGTATTTGTATTTAAGTTCATAAAGTTATCATAAGTATATAACTAAATGCATTTCAAATTAAATAAAAATGTTACTTTTCAGGAGTCCAACTCAAAAATAGCAAAACAATAATTCAGGATTCCAATTCAAAAATTGCAAAAATAGAAGATCTACAAGCTCAATGTATCGCACTGCCACATGTTTTGGGCTTGTAGACTTTTGCGTGACATAGAATGTCGAAGTAGGAAATTCATTACGAAAAAAGTTAAAATACAGAGATAAGAGGTTTCTGTACAGTATATTATGCAATGTGGCCCTCTGGAGTGAGAGTGGAAATATAGTGGCCCTCTCCATCATCAAAGTTGCATCACCCCTGATATAGGGTATTCAAAAATAGCCGAAAATCGGCAGTTTTAGACAAAATGTGAACATCTCTTGAATAATTTGGGATTTTTTCTTACACAAATCTTCTCTAAACACACAAAATATTTTCAGATGGGGGGTCCGTCACCAAATACATTATGAAATTAGGGGTCGTTTGAGAACCACGGATGGACATCAAGCTTGAGAAAGCGAGTAAGCGGCTCGAGAAGTGTGGGGGCAAATACACAGAAAGAAAGAAGTGTGGGGGGGGAAATACACAGAAAGAAAGTGATGGTTACAGAGAAGAGAAGAAAAACACCAAACCAGCTGACAGGGAGGTTAGTCGCACTTCCCTGCCACTGTGAACACCACAACACAGCTGTGTGACTACACACACACACACCCACCCACCCACCCACCCACCCACCCACACACACACACACACACACACACACACACACACACACACACACACACACACACACACACACACACACACACACACACACACACACACACACACACACACACACACACACACACACTCTCAACCTTGCTTCTAATAGCACAACCAAAACAAAGAGTCAGTCAAATAACGTGTTTGAGCTCATAACACATACTGTAGCATATTGTCTCTGTCGGGTGGAAACCTCATATGTCCAAAACTGTTAGGATTCAAGCTCAAAACGCGTCGCGAGATCTGCTACTTTTGATGCTTTTGTGTGACACTGTAGTATGATCAAGTAGGGCGTTAAAAAAACCCACAAAAAGTTAGAATGTGGAGATAAGAAGTTTCTGCCCGACAACAACAATACAGTCTAGCCTCACCCCACCCGTACGCATGCACATACTGTACACACACACACACACACACACACACACACACACACACACACACACACACACACACACACACACACACACACACACACACACACACACACACACACACACACACACACACACACACACACACACACGGCTTAAAGCTGAGTTGGCTTATTCTTTTCATATTTCATCTCTTACTTGTGATTAATGATGATGATATATTATCAGTGTCAGGAAGAAACCTTGTATTTCCATATTTAAACTTTACCATGCTTTTTGTTGAATTAATGCCGAAGTCATCTATATGAATCAGAGTCAGAAAGACGTTATTGTCACACCTTAAAAAATACTTTACAGTAAAAAGAAGGGTGAAATACATCATTTCCCAGGGCTCCTCAGACTTGCAGTTCATTAATAAAAGACAGATTACAACTATATCACTAGCTATATAAAAACATCAATACATAATGAAAAACTAAAGTGTTAAAAATATAAAGTACTAATTTTAGAAAATCTTCATAATATTCACTGAAACCTAACATCACATTTGTGTGTATCAGAACACTAAGTCTAATTGCTTGGTAAAAGAACGTTCTTTGTGCTCTTTCTGTCTTGCCCATATATCTATGAGCTCATAGCGTGTTTCCAACCCACAGCGTCCAGTCTATCTATAGTAAATGTGCACATTGTTCTTTTGTTTGTTTTGCCCACTCAGCACCTACGGTGTTGCAGGCCTGTGTGTTCAGGAAGAAGGCCGTCACTTTTGTCCTTCATCAGGTTTCTTCCTTTCTTTTCGCATCAAGGTTTATTTTTTTCTTGGATGTTTTTCCATCTCTGATTGAGAGTCAGAGGCAGTGGTTTTACACATTTATTGGGGCAATGGGCAGGTCAAAATCTCAACGCACACCTCTGTATTCATAGTGAAAAAAGCAGATGTCCAAAATAGGCACGCCAGGTTGAAAGTGGTTTAAGTAGGGCAAGTGATTTTCTTTGATTACAATAAGTGTTAAATAGCTCTATATTCTGATAGTAGGGGAGAGCCGCCATGTTTGTAACGCGTCATGGTTGCAACAAGCATGTTTTCTCTTGATTGGTCAATTTTCTCATAACGTCATCACATCAGTATGTGACCAGTGCTGTAATGAACGTGCCCAGGAAGTAGGAAGTATTTTCATCCAGACTAGAGAAAGTTATCGCAGAAAAACTGATTTATCTTAAAGTTAGTAAAAAAAATCACCTTGAGTATCTTTGGTCTACAAATATTTCCTTTAATGTTGTCGAGCTAAAATCCACATGGTTGTCTGCATGTATCTGTTCTTCATCAGTTTACATCGTTTTATTACTCTATGCACGTTAGCTCTGTTCTGTAAACAAAGCCAAAGCAGTGGAGCACAGAGCGACCCGATTGTAACACCCATCTGTTTAGGTGTAATCAATGGATTTTCCCATGGAATTTACTCAAACTGCTATCCCGGTAAGATTTAATAAATTCCTTACGTTTGATACATTATCTTATCACATCCTTGGTATGAAAACAATGTAAAACAGTTGCTTGAAATGAATATAATTGATTTAAGCTGAAAACGATTTGTTTAATGCCGTTTTTTAGCAGTGTTACTTTTGTAACTATGGCTGTTACAATTAGTCTGATAAGCGCTTAAAATGTAACGTCGGAACAGCGTCCACTTTCGGTTTAATAACTCACAACCTGTTTTATCAATTGAAAAACTTTAAGTGGTTTATGATAGCAGACATGTGTAGGTTCTTTGCTTGAAAATATTACATATTTCGTAAAACGATCGCCGAGTAAAAGACCGAAAGGTGAAAAATGTTACAATCTAAGCGGCCCTCCCCTACTCATTGCTACAGTAGAGTGTTTGTTCAGTAAAAGGAGTCTCCATGTGTGTCCAGCTCTTTATTAAACAGAAACATTTCAGGTCGGGATACCAATTTTATCCAATCAGGATAGAGAACGCGGACAGGATATTTTGCCACCTACCAGAACATTTATTCTGTTTTTTATTAAAGAGCTGTAGAGACGGGGAGACTGCTGTTATTGAACAAACACTCTGTAGCAATGTTTACTGTCAGAATATAGTGCTATAACCTTTAAACCCATTAAATTAAAAACAAAAAATGTAATTAAAATAAAAAATATAATAGGCCTGTGATACCTTTAAAAAACTATTTAGGGGGCGCCCGCTGGCCTAGCGGTCCAGGCGCATACCACATAGGCTGGTAATCCCGATCCCGACAGCCTTTGCTGTGTGTCACCCTCCCCATCTCTCTCCCCATTTCCTGTCAGCCTACTTTCCTCTCAAAATAAAGGCGGAAGGGGGCGCGGTGGCACAGTCGGTAGCGCTGTCGCCTCACTGCTAGAAGGTCCTGGGTTCGATTCCCGCCGGGGGACGTTGTGGGCGTGTCTTGTCTCCTCCGCGCTTTGATTTGACAGGCCCCTTTTTTCCCCCTGTAAATTAATACCTTACTGCAGTGTCACACAAAAGTTACAAAAATAGCTGATCCACAATCTCCAGATGCAAAAATGTAAAACATTTTGAATGTGAAAGTGATTCATTCTGTCTGGGTTAGACAGAATGAAGACCACTCACTCGCGAACGCTCGCGGGGTCGGTCGCGAGCTGGTCCTTGGAATGAAAAAGTTTGAGAACCACTGGTGTAAAGTAACTGTCTTGTACATGCAAGGTTTCCAACCCGACAGCGCCGGTATATCTTTAATGAGCAGCATCCTCCTGGCTGTGATGTTTGAGCTCCTGGAGCATGGAGACATCATGGATGATAGATAGGAAGATATAAAAGAGCCAAACATTTGTGTGCAAAAAAAAAAACACAGCCGTGACCTACTTCAACCTGGCAGCTTAATGAGTAACTAGCTGTGTTCATTTCCCTGTGGGTCGCATAGTTACTCATTATCTCCTCCCTGCTTCCTGGATGACGGACAGGATGGAATCTGGTAAGTATGAATTATTTCACACGCATACATCAGACAGACAGACAGACAGACAGACAGACAGACAGACAGACAGACAGACAGACCGACCCACCCATCCCGCATCATGTACACCATACAATGTGGGGTAAAAAAAAAGAAGTCTTCCGCTAATTATTTGTTTTAAAATGTCCTCACATTATTTCTTGTGATTTTCACGAGGCCTCAGTGGCAAAGACACACAAGGACACACAAGGACACACAAGGACACACAAAGACGCACAAGGACACACAATGACACACCGAGGATGGACTGATGGAAAGATATCGTCCCTGTCGGGGGGAAACCTCATATGTCCTGCTATGATTCAAATTCCAAAACAGCAAAAATAGCAGATCTACAAGCTCAGAACGCGTCGCTTCGCGCAGCGTTTCGCGCAGCGTTTCGAGCTTGTAGATCTGCTTCTTTTGATGGTTTTGTGTGACGCTGTAGTATGATCAAGTAGATCAAGTTAATTTAAGAAAAAACACAAAAAGGTAGAATATGGAGATAAGAGGTCTCTGCCCCACAGCAACGATAACATGATGAGAGAGAGGGAGAGAGAGAGAGAGACACTGGAGGGCACGAGGGGGCCGAGCCCAGAATGTGTCTCCTCTCCCTGCACCCGTCTCCCCTCTGCAGCTGTTGGTGTGCGTGTGTGTGTGTGTGTGTGTGTGGGGGGGGGGGGGGGGGGGGGGGGGTGCGCGTGCGTGCGGCTGCAGTTGGCTACATTCTAATAGGATTTGGGAGCCGTGCCGCACATTCCTACAACACAGAACGCCTTCCATTGGCCTACTTTTGACAGCATCACACACACACACACACACACACACACACACACACACACACACACACACACACACACACACACACACACACACACACACACACACACACACACACACACACACACACACACACACACACACACACACCCCTACCTCAACATAGATGCAGATGAAAGCACACCTTTGCATCATTATATCATTGCTGTTGGGGGCAGAAACCTCTTATGTCCATATTCTAACTTTTTGTGTGTTTTTTCTTTATTAACGCCCTACTTGATCACACTACAGCGTCACACAAGAGCATCAAAAGTACTTTTGCTACTTTTGAACTTTAATCCTGAAAAGTAACAGTTTGGACATATGAGGTTTCCACCCGACAGAGACGATATTGCGTTAATAAACAGTGCACAATTAGTAGACTCCTCCCTTTCCTGTACTTCTTTCATCCAACCTGGTCAACAAAGTTGTCACAGTGGTGACGTTTGTCCAAATCTGGAAATACATCAATATTTGAAGACAAAGTGTAGTCTCGGGCAAAGACCAGAATTCAGCCATTTATCAATGTGTCAATATTTGACGAATAAGGACAACATGGATTGAATGCTGTCTGTCTGGTCTGAAAGCAGCAGTTTTTACATTAAAACTAAACTTAAGCCTAAACGTAACAACTTCATCAGTGCCTGCCTACTCTTAACCAAACCAACTGCGCCTATGCTTGACACAATTATAGTTGACAATGTTATTATTAAAAGCTACAATCTCATTTTAATGAATAAAATAATGCTTCTCAACCATGATACTGACCCAATGCTGATCATGATACTGACACGATACTGACCATGATACTGACATGATACTGACCATGATACTGACCATGATACTGAGAGATACTGACCATGACACTGGCCATGATACTGACCATGATACTGAAAGATACTGACCATGACACTGGCCATGATACTGGCATGATATACTGACCATGATACTGACCATGATACTGACATGATACTGACATGATACTGACCATGATACTGACCATGATACTGACCATGATACTGATATGATACTGACCATGATACTGACCATGATACTGACCATGATGCTGACAATGATACTGACCATGATACTGACATGATACTGACCATGATACTGACAATGATACTGACCATGATACTGACCATGATACTGACCATGATACTGACCATGATACTGACATAATACTGACCATGATACTGACCATGATACTGACCATGATACTGACAATGATACTGGACATGATACTGACCTGATACTGACATGATACTGACCATGATACTGACATGATACTGACCATGATACTGACATGATACTGACTATGATACTGACCATGATACTGACATGATACTGACATGATACTGACCATGATACTGACCATGATACTGACATGATACTGACCATGATACTGACATGATACTGACTATGATACTGACCATGATACTGACCATGATACTGACATGATACTGACCATGATACTGACATGATACTGACCATGATACTGACCATGATACTGACATGATACTGACCATGATACTGTCATGATACTGACATGATACTGACCATGATACTGACCATGATACTGACATGATACTGACCATGATACTGACATGATACTGACATGATACTGACATGATACTGACCATGATACTGACCATGATACTGACCATGATACTGACATGATACTGACCATGATACTGACATGATACTGACTATGATACTGACCATGATACTGACCATGATACTGACATGATACTGACCATGATACTGACATGATACTGACCATGATACTGACCATGATACTGACATGATACTGACCATGATACTGTCATGATACTGACATGATACTGACCATGATACTGACCATGATACTGACATGATACTGACCATGATACTGACATGATACTGACATTTTATCAATGTGTCAATATTTGACGAATAAGGACCACATGGATTGAATGCTGTCTGTCTGGTCTGAAAGCAGCAGTTTTTACATTAAAACTAAACTTAAGCCTAAACGTAACAACTTCATCAGTGCCTGCCTACTCTTAACCAAACCAACTGCGCCTATGCTTGACACAATTATAGTTGACAATGTTATTATTAAAAGCTACAATCTCATTTTAATGAATAAAATAATGCTTCTCAACCATGATACTGACCCAATGCTGATCATGATACTGACACGATACTGACCATGATACTGACATGATACTGACCATGATACTGACCATGATACTGAGAGATACTGACCATGACACTGGCCATGATACTGACCATGATACTGAAAGATACTGACCATGACACTGGCCATGATACTGGCATGATATACTGACCATGATACTGACCATGATACTGACATGATACTGACATGATACTGACCATGATACTGACCATGATACTGACCATGATACTGATATGATACTGACCATGATACTGACCATGATACTGACCATGATGCTGACAATGATACTGACCATGATACTGACATGATACTGACCATGATACTGACAATGATACTGACCATGATACTGACCATGATACTGACCATGATACTGACCATGATACTGACATAATACTGACCATGATACTGACCATGATACTGACCATGATACTGACAATGATACTGGACATGATACTGACCTGATACTGACATGATACTGACCATGATACTGACATGATACTGACCATGATACTGACATGATACTGACTATGATACTGACCATGATACTGACATGATACTGACATGATACTGACCATGATACTGACCATGATACTGACATGATACTGACCATGATACTGACATGATACTGACTATGATACTGACCATGATACTGACCATGATACTGACATGATACTGACCATGATACTGACATGATACTGACCATGATACTGACCATGATACTGACATGATACTGACCATGATACTGTCATGATACTGACATGATACTGACCATGATACTGACCATGATACTGACATGATACTGACCATGATACTGACATGATACTGACATGATACTGACATGATACTGACCATGATACTGACCATGATACTGACCATGATACTGACATGATACTGACCATGATACTGACATGATACTGACTATGATACTGACCATGATACTGACCATGATACTGACATGATACTGACCATGATACTGACATGATACTGACCATGATACTGACCATGATACTGACATGATACTGACCATGATACTGTCATGATACTGACATGATACTGACCATGATACTGACCATGATACTGACATGATACTGACCATGATACTGACATGATACTGACATGATACTGACATGATACTGACCATGATACTGACCATGATACTGATGATGTCAGTATCATGTCAGTATCAGTATCATGTCAGTATGTCAGGAGCCTGAAAGCCCTGTGACAGGGCCTGACATCCTTGACAGGGCTGATAATATGTTACCATGGAAACAGAGCAAACAGAGAACATGTTTTTTGATTATAAAAAACATGTTTTACCGACTGAGAACAAAGATATATAGCTCTGCATCATCAAGTATTAAAGAGTCAAAACATAGAGAACGGCTCAGAACGGCTCAAAGTAATTTTTTTTCTTTCTTTCTTCTCGCCTTTTGATTCGCTTCCTCTGCAAAACTGGAATAGCCGTGAATGAAAGAGTTACATCAGTACGCTTTGACATGAAAGCAATCTTTGATTGTGGCTCCAGTGTGAATACGCTTGTCCTACTGCTGATGTCACGGAACACTAAGCTCTGCCGTCCTTGAAGTCTTAAAACGCTGGAGAGAGAGAGAGAGAGAGAGAGAGAGAGAGAGAGAGAGAGAGAGAGAGAGAGAGAGAGAGAGAGAGAGAGAGAGAGAGAGTGTGTGCGTGTGCGTGTGCGTGTGTGTGTGTGTGTGGGTATGTGTGTGTGTGTGTGTGTGTGTGTGTGTGTGTGTGTGTGTGTGTGTGCATGTGTGTGTGTGTGCGCACGCGGGAGTGCGTGCGTGCGGGAGTGCGTGTGTGCGGGAGTGAGTGTGGAAGCATACAAAAGCATGTTTTATGACGTATTACTTAGAATCTGGTGTTTTATTATACTGTCAAGGGTAAAAGCAGTTCTTGCATCGCTGTTTTTATTTCCCTTGCTTCGGTTTGCCTTAAAAACACAAATACATTCATCAACTTATATAATTGTTTTCTAAAACAGTGACTATGCACCTTGCCATCACAAAGTGTTATAGTGTTTTAACACTATTACACTGTAACACTAGTGTTATTAACGCTACTAGTAGCAGGTCAGTGTTAGCATCCATTTGTAACTCTGAGCGTATAGGGTCCATTTGGTGTGCACTTTCAGGGTTAAAATGAACACAGAGGTGTGAGTGAGTGTTTCAATCAGGAACTCAGGCAGCCAATCAGTCAGTTTGATGAGTGGTATCTGGGGGGTATTTATAGTGGTGGTAGTGGTGGCAGTGGTGGCAGGCTGGAACCGGCAGGGCTCAGTGATGAAGGACAGGCAGGGAGGATGGACACAGAGAGAGAGAGAGAGCTATGTTGGGATCGCTTTAAACATGGTGTTCATTACATACACTCACGCTGCGCACAGACACGCGCAGACACGCGCACGCACACACACACACACACACACACACACACACACACACACACACACACACACACACACACACACACACACACACACACACACACACACACACACACACACACACACACACACACAGTACACGGTATGCTATACCGTATATGCACACGAACATACGCACACACGCACACGTTTGAATCACCTCATGTTGACATCAACATTTTATGCATGGCATCTATAAAAGGCCTTACGCTGCGATGCAACGCATTCTCACTCTCAAGATGGCAAACGGGTGAGGGCTTGGGATGGATTTGACCATACGATAAAGGGTTGGCTTGTTGGGGGTACCCACGACCGCATAATGCCCGCGACCGCATAATGCTAATATAAAAATATTTATGATTCTGTCCCTATCGGGATGTAACACGAACGGCACAGAGTCGGATGAAGCTGACTTCGCAAAGTTTGGCACTGTGACTCGCTCGCTCGGCGGTGCCTCTCGTGGCTCAAGTCCGCTTCAGATGGTCCGCCACCGTCTTTTAAATGTTTTTAGCGTGCCATCACTCGTATAGGTTTGACGGCGTCAAATGGCGTGAATGGGGACCCCCGTCACGTCAAACGTTTGCCGTTTGGTCGCATCCTGTCCCGTGAAGTCACTACTATACTATTTGGGAGTGAGAATACGTTGGCTATGAGCTTGAAGATTAGCTGTTTTCAGTGAACGACAAAGGCGTGCAACAAAATATAAATCAGGCAGCATAACTCCAACCCTAACCCCTAAACCTAACCTCTAAAAGCCTAATCCTATTCTCCAGGAAAATATGCCACCAATACAAAAATTGGTAGTAAGGATGAAGAGAACAAGAAGAAAACAGAAGAGTGCTTTCTGCGATGAGTGAGTGTTGCATATAACATGAAGAAACTCCATAACGAAGGCAGCGATGTTTCTGTGCACCAATTACTGAGCCCAGGGAGCACGCTCAGTATTGTTCCTTTAATCGCTTAGAAACGTCTTGTTGCTAGGAAACATTGAAATAGAAGTTTTTAAGTTTCATAATAGCTTGTCACTGGGTTACGGTTACCAGGTTTGTCCTACTTAGAAAACATATTATGAAACACATTGAAGCTGCCATGTTTGGTAGAATACAGATTTAGATTAGTATATAGATTTGTTTTTGGTGCTTCCAAGTGTTTCACCACATTATGGTAGCAGAGAGCAGGGGAGCTAACCACAGGGTGGGGGTTTCTACAAGTCAACAAGGTAGCAGAAGCAGAACAAAGGGTGTTGCTTGCTGAACACTGAACAGATCTCCTGGCTATAAGAGCCGCATCGCAATGTCACACGTTGTACTGTGTGTTGCGATGGAGTATAAACCAAAAGAAAGTGAATAAAGCCCCTGCCCAGTGCCCACAGGTTGAGAACCAGTGACCTAGGTGGTAATGTTGGATCTTGATCCAGTGTGTGATGGAGTATAAAGGCATCACGTGGCCGCAGCCAAAACTCACCTCCCAACCCCCCATCATCTCACTGAGATCATCTTGTCTACATCGCCTTTGTTCCCTATATCGCTTTGTTTACGTTATCCTCATATGGCACAGCCAACAAGGTGCGTATGCCCCTGTGTGTGTGTGTGTGTGTGTGTGTGTGTGTGTGTGTGTGTGTGTGTGTGTGTGTGTGTGTGTGTGTGTGTGTGTGTGTGTGTGTGTGTGTGTGTGTGTGTGTGTGTTTGTGTGTATGTGTGTGAGTGGGTGGGGTAGAGTATGGTGGTGTGTAGGGGCGGTACACACTGTAAAACAGTTTGTGTACAGTACACAGCGAATGTGCGCCTGTTGCACTTCTGTTGTGTTGACAGACAAACAGCGCTTTGAAGTCGTTTCTCACTGTTTGAGAATACAAACAGTGAGAAACTCGAAACCATCGGTGGGGAGAAGAAAAAAACTGAAAGATTACAAAAAATACTGTATATCGTTGCTGTCCGGCAGAAACACCATTTTGACGCTTTTGCATTTTTTTCCATAAATCAGGGCCATTGAACACCCTTTACGTCATGTGTGTTGTTGATAAAAAAAATATTGAACCAATCAAAAGCATTAAAAACGCTTCTGACAAAACCAACTCCATTGGATCCTCAAACTTTCTGCTAAATCAGCTAACTCCACCAAAGGGGGGTGGAGTTAGCTGGTTTTGCTGACTCCGGGCTCCACCCCCTTTTGACCTCCAACCTTATTGTGAGCTTGGAGGTCCTTTCAGCTGGAGTTAGCTGGTTTTTGCCGGACAGCAGAGATATACTGTATATATACGTACAGCAACATTAAAACAAAATCTTTAATTTTTTTAGCTTAAATACCTTATTTGGAACTTTCTACCCCATTGAACGTCAAAATGTAAAGTAGGTCTGGTTTACTTCAATGTTTATAAATGTAACCAACTTAAATGCATCAAGCAAAGACAATCAATGAATTGCGGGCAAACAGTGGGATTAACTACGACTCACTGAAAGTAGCCTTCCTACACCAACTCCCCATTGACCTCCACACCCACACCCACACCCACCCCTCCAACTCCCCTCTACCCACCTGAGGGCCCGCTGCAGTCCTAGACTAGACCCCAGCTGACCTCCACACCAACACCCCTCATAATCCCCTCTACCAGCCTAAGGGTCACAGATACCCGCTAAACTCTTGAGGTTGACCTGCACTGACCTCCACCCCGCCCCACCCCTCATAATCCCCTTTACCTGCATGAGGGGCCCTCTAGCCCGGCTACACTCCACCACCATCTCTACATCATGTGCACACGCAACCACAAAATAGCAGATCTATCAGCTGCTTTTGGGGGCGTTGTAGGGCGTTAATTTACGAAAAAACACAAAAAGTTAGAATATGGAGATATGTTGAATATGTTGTCTGCCCGACAACAACGATGTGTGAGTGAATGAATGAATGAAAGAATGTTTTACTTCCATGTCCGGACAATTTCTTGACCCATCCCACATGGGATTATCAGACACATCAATTTTAAAACAAAAACAAAATAAACATTCCAGTCAGTGTATACCCAACCAGCAACTCATAATACAACCTGATTTTAAACAAGCCGCATACATACAGTACATACATTTATAAATACCTGCACATAACATGTGTGTGTGTGTGTGTGTGTGTGTGTGTGTGTGGGTGGGTGGGTGGGTGTGTGTGTGTGTGTGTGTGTGTGTGTGTGTGTGTGTGTGTGTGTGTGTGTGTGTGTGTGTGTGTGTGTGTGTGTGTGTGTGTGTGTGTGTGTGTGTGTGTGTGTGTGTGTGTGTTGTGTACTTGTACTGTGTGAACAATGCCACCAGTTGCTGTGGGTGGAAGGCCCCTGGACCTGTGCCAGACAGCAGGGAGTGGCTGACAGCGTTACAATGGTGGGTGTGAGAGTCTCTCTGCTCTTAGAGGAGGAGGAGGAGGGGGGAGTGGAGGAGATGGGGGGGGGGGGGGTTAAAGGGGGAGATAAAGCCACCCAGATGGGACAGACAAAGAAGTACAGACACCATCTCTCCATGTCAACAACAACTCCCCCTCCACACACACACGCACACGCGCACGCACGCACAAATGCACACATGCACACACCCACACACACACACACACACACACACACACACACACACACACACACACACACACACACACACACACACACACACACACACACACACACACACACACACACTGTTACGGAGACGCCCCCTATACGGGCATCTCCTATATGAAACGGCTATGCTCTAGGGTCGTCCTTATATGGCGAACGTACGTATGATGTATTACGTAGGCTATATATGGCTGAGCTATGCCCGATAGATGCCAGATCAGAGATATTTCAGTTCAGTAACTATAAGTATATAAGTATAACCTTATAACTAACTAATAAGTTTAACTAACGTCCAAGAGTGAGGGCCTTACACACCACTCACTCTGCCACATCTGATCCATCTTCGGCCATAGTTACTAGGGCACCCAGGAGAGGTACCGTTCTAATAGACGGCGCTCAGGGCAACCTGCTACCAGCAATCCACATATAAGAGCTATCGTAGTTCTCTCTTACATTTGGTCCTTCGAGCCGGATTGGAGCAGAACCCTCTAGCTCATTACCCTCCCCAGAAGATATTATGTCGCACCAGACATCCCAAACGGGAACCAACGGTCATGCTGACCACCTGTGTCTTGAGGACGACATGCTAGCCATGATCCAGGACCGCCTAGATAGGCTAGAACGGAAGCTAGATACCGGTTACCATTCCGGTAACCAGAGATCAGATGCCCTAGAACGAAAGCTAGACGCCCTGATTCACGCTATCTCCCCCGTCATCCCCATCCTCCGCGAGATGAACTCCCAGGAGGCAGACCAGGCCACGACCTGGAATAACCTTGATGATTCCTATCAGGCACAGTACGCTTCAACCCCGAGGAAGAAGACGTATGGAACTTGCCCTCGGAATGAAGACAGCGACTACCAGAGGCAGGAACCGGAATACCACGGTCCGCCAAACCACGGTCCACCAAACTACACTCAACATCCAAACCCCGGATGCATAGACGGGATACTGCAACAACTAGCCACGACTAGCCAGCAACTGGTTAAGACCCAGGTGCAAGCCTCACTCCCCCAGAGAACTATGGATATCTTCCATGGTGACCCCCTGAGGTTCGCAGGCTGGCTAAGAGACTTCGCCAGGATTATTGCAGACGTGACCGATAACAACGACACGAAGCTAACCTATCTGCAACAGTTCACCTCCGGAAGAGCACACGATATCGTGGTAGCCTCTAGGAACAACACTGACACAGACATAGGGTATAGGACCGCTATGAGCGGCTTAAAAAAGGAATTCGGTTCTGCGAACGTGATGTCTAAAGCGGTAAAAGACGCGGCTAGGAAACAGCCCTACGTGAAGGAAGGAGATCACAAGGCTCTACGTGACTTCTCATCCTTCATAAACCAGTGCCGCAGTAACCTGAAGGCCGACGCAGCGTACCAAAGCATAGATATGTACGACACCCTAGGACTATTCGCCATAAGACTACCAGAGTCTATACTCAGCGAATGGAGAAAGGAGGCGTTCCGTTACAAACAGAAACACGGCGCAGACGCGGAACTCGACCAGCTCGCAGACTTCGTAAGGGACACGGTCGAAATGAGGAGCACCTATAACTATATGCCTAGTGAAGGAAGTACTAGGCAAGGAGGAAATTCAGTCGATAACCGGAATAAATACAACGGTAGCAGACCATACGAACCCAGGTACAAGCAATCCAGAGACCGCCCCAGCTATAAGCCGAGGGCGAGTCAAATACTGTATAACGCCCAAACAAACCCTAACACCAAAGGGTCCCAAATCGAGTCCCCGATAGGAGAATCCAAGGAAGGATGTCTCTTATGTAACCAAGACCACCCTATCAACTACTGCAGGAAACTCGAGTCCCTCCCGACAGAGGAGAAGAAGAAATGGCTATCGTACGCAGACAGATGCTTCAAGTGTACCCGCATCCACCAAGGGTCAGACTGTACACTGACAACCAAATGTCAACTATGTCAAGGACAACACTTCGATAACCTCCACGACCTCAACCCCCCCCCAGCAGCGGTAACCACCCCCGATGTAACTAATCATCAAGCTGAGGTAGTGTACTACATAGACTACCCACAAAGTAACCAAGTACTGGTCAAGCTCGCTGAAGTTATTCTGAGGAACGGGGATAAGACCCATAGGACATACGCAATCCTAGACGATGGGTCCGAACGTACCCTCCTACTGCACAGCGCAGCCCAGCAACTAGGCCTACGAGGAATAACCTCTAGTCGACCCCTCGGAACCGTCAGCAACGATCAAATCTTCCAGGGACACATTGTATCCTTCTCCGTAGCCTCGGTCATGAAACCCTACAAGGCATTCGATATAGAAAACGTCTTCACGTCAAAGGCATTCAGACTTAACAGTCGCACCTACCCAATCGAAACAATACAGAGGAAATATGAGTACCTGAGAGACCTACCACTATCAATGATAAGGGATGTAGAGCCCGAATTACTTATAGGATCGGACTACCACCAACTGCTAGTACCCGAGGGTAAGGAAATGCGAGAAAGCTGTAGAGGCGGACCGACAGCCGTACATACGAGGCTTGGCTGGGTCCTACAAGGGTCCCAATTCAGCCCCCTAAAGGAAAGCTGTCGTCAACCACCACAATGTCTAACCGTATCCCTAACTACACCCAACGAGAGCAGTACATATGATCCGGTAGAACTATATCGCCTCGCAACGAAGATATGGGAGTTAGAAGCCCTACCATTCCGAAGCGAGAAGCTCGCTATAAGATCAACAGAAGATGGTGAAGCAATCCGCATACTCGATGAGGGAACAACTAGGGTGATGGTAGACGGGGTCAACCGGTATGCCACCCCGCTACCATGGAGGGAGGACCTCCCCCGACTCCGCGCCCCTACGAACGTAGTGATGGGCCTACTCCGCAGTACCGAAAGACGACTGACTAAAGAACCAGAGCACGCCGAAACCTACCGAAATGAGATAAAGAGACTACTAGGAGCAGGCTATATCACCGCCATGACGACCGAAGAAGCGAATAAGAGTACCCACTCTTGGTACATACCCCATCACCTGACAGTCCACAATTCGAAACCTAGGATAGTCTTCAACTGCTCCTTTACTCACGATAACCAGAACCTGAATGAACACCTCCTTCCAGGACCCGCTTTAGGAGCTAGCTTGCTCGGAGTCCTACTCCGATTCAGAGAGTACCCCATAGCCACAAGTAGCGACATCAAAGGTATGTTCCATCAGGTAAGACTGGTACAGGAAGACAAACCATTCTTCCGATTCCTGTGGCGCGATATGAAACTAGACGAGAACCCAACAG
The DNA here is from genome assembly GCF_963280865.1 of Gymnoscopelus braueri. Taxonomy (NCBI): domain Eukaryota; kingdom Metazoa; phylum Chordata; class Actinopteri; order Myctophiformes; family Myctophidae; genus Gymnoscopelus; species Gymnoscopelus braueri. Next base: position 18,333,511 of record NC_137625.1, read on the forward strand.
TATACCAATGGGAGGTACTACCGTTCGGTACAACCTCAAGTCCTTGCTGTGCTATCTATGCGGTACAGGAACACGTCAAGAGACATGTCGTAGACGAAGAGGATGATGTTAGGAAATCCGTAGAACAATGCTTTTACGTAGACAACTGGCTACAAAGCTTCCCAACCATAGAACAGGCTAAGAAGACAATTATTCGACTACACGGTCTGCTTCTTGAGGGAGGATTCGAACTCCGACAATGGGCCAGTAACAAACCACAGACCATAAGACACTTCGAGGAGGAGTCTCTATCTAAGAGTAGTGAACTGTGGTTTAAAGAAGACATAGCAGATCCTCAAGAACTCACTCTCGGACTCGTATGGCATTGTAAGTCTGATACGTTGCGATATAAGCACCGCCCACGGGAGAGCGTGATTCCCACTATGAGGAACATCTACCGACAGCTTGCACGACAATACGACCCCCTCGGATACCTCATCCCATACACGACACGAGCAAAACTTATAGTACAGGGTCTGTGGGACAAACACAGAGACTGGGACGAATCGAATCTCCCAGACGAACTGATACGAGCCTGGAAATCTTGGGAAGAGGAACTTCCCAACCTGGAGCAGATAGTTCTACCAAGATGCTATCTAGGCTCAGGAGAATCTAGTAAGTACAGCATCCACGTGTTCTGCGATGCATCCGAGCGAGCGTACGGGTCAGTAGCATACCTGCACGCTGAGGACGTAAGAGGACAGATCTATACGACCTTCCTAGCTGCGAGATCGAAGGTAGCACCGAAGAAGAAACTATCGATACCAAGACTAGAGCTCTGCGGCGCTCTATCAGGAGCACGGTTGGCCGCTACCTTAAGAAGGGAGCTCACCATAACAGTAGGCAAGAAGGACGTATACTATTGGACGGACTCGACCACCGTACTGTACTGGCTAAAATCACCATCCATCCGATATAAGGTATTCGTGGGACTCAGGATCGCAGAGATACAAGCGATAACGGACCGCAACGCATGGTGCCACGTTAGCTCCGCTGATAACCCTGCGGACGACATAACCAAGGGAAGGAACCTACTACAGCTCGCTGGAGTGAATCGCTGGAGTCAGGGACCGCCCTTCCTAAAAGGATCGGCATCTCAGTGGCCTAAACAACCCCTTATAGGCCTACCGCGAGAAGAGGACGAACTGCTGAAGACATTCCCCTTCTGCGGAAGAATTGAAGAACACCAACCCAGACTACCAGACCTGAGTAAGTTCACCACATATGAAGACCTGCTAGAGGCTACAGCGAAGCTAGAACACACGGCAACCGCAGATCAGCTAGGTCACGAGGCGGCCACGAGTCAGTCAGGACACGGGACGGCCAGGAACCAGCCAGAACACAGGGCGGCCATAGACGCTGATGCATACCGGAGAGCAGAGCTAACACTCCTACAGCAAGTCCAACTAGACAGTTTCCCAGAGGAAATAGCAACCCTCATGGCGGGGAAGGATATAACGGCGTACAACGCAGGGAAAGGGAGACTAAATACCCTCTGCCCAGAGTACGACAAAGATAGTCAACTAATAAGAGTAGGCGGTCGTCTCCGCCGATGCGACGAACTAAGTCATGGTGAGAAACATCCAATCCTCCTGGATCCCTCACACATAATCACTAAGCTACTCATCCAGCGATACGATAAACAGATGATGCATTCTGGCCCGGAACGGGTCTTTGCAGAACTGCGCAGGAAGTACTGGATACTAAGAGGTAGGGAGGCAGTGAAGAAATATCAACGTGACTGCGAGGACTGCAGGAGGTGGAGAGGACAACCACAGATACCGCGGATGGCCGACCTCTCAGCCTCCAGTTTGAGAGTTTACAAACCCCCATTCTACTCCACGGGAGTCGACTGCTTCGGACCAATACTGGTCAAGATAGGTCGGAGAACGGAGAAGAGGTGGGGAATAATCTTCAAATGCCTTACCACACGCGCGATAGACCTCGAGCTCTTAGATAAGATGGACGCAGAGTCCTTCCTAATGGCCTACCGACGCTTCTGTAACACGAGAGGAACACCCTTCGAGATGTACTCAGATCGAGGTACCAACTTCATAGCAGGAGATAAGGAACTAAAAAGAGCCTTCCACGCCCTAAAGCCTGAAGTACAAGATCAATTAGGTAAGGAACAGGTTCAATTCCACTTCAACCCCGCAGGAGCGCCCCACATGGGAGGCTCCTGGGAAAGAGAAGTGAGGACAGTGAAGTCAGCCCTCAGGACCGTCATAAAAGACCAGATAGTAACGCACGAGGTGTTGGGGACGATCCTAGCCGAAGTGGAAGGCATGATCAACTCGAAGCCTCTAGGCTACGTATCTTCGGACATTGCAGATGCAGACCCGATCACACCATTCCTACTGATAGCGGGAAGGCGGGACCCCTCAATACCACAAGCGATCTACCCGAAATCTGAACTAATCACGAATCAGAGATGGAGGTACTCCCAGATCGTGGCCGACGAGTTCTGGAAGAGGTACGTACCAAACTACCTGTTAAACCAACAAACCCGGAACAAGTGGCAGGTGGAGAAGGAGAATATCAAGGTCGGAGATAGAGTCATGATCGTCGACCAGCAGCTCCCTAGGGCATCATGGCCCCTAGGGATCGTAAAGGACGTAATACGAGGGAGAGATAACCGGGTGAGAAGTGCCTCAGTACGAGTGAAGGAGAAGACCTACACACGACCAGTGGCTAAACTCATCCCGATGCCCCAGTTATCATCAGATATAGAGGAGGACTTTGATAAAATCAGGTCCAATAGGAGCAAATTTACACACTAAATTTGAGGACGGCGATGTTACGGAGACGCCCCCTATACGGGCATCTCCTATATGAAACGGCTATGCTCTAGGGTCGTCCTTATATGGCGAACGTACGTATGATGTATTACGTAGGCTATATATGGCTGAGCTATGCCCGATAGATGCCAGATCAGAGATATTTCAGTTCAGTAACTATAAGTATATAAGTATAACCTTATAACTAACTAATAAGTTTAACTAACGTCCAAGAGTGAGGGCCTTACACACCACTCACTCTGCCACATCTGATCCATCTTCGGCCATAGTTACTAGGGCACCCAGGAGAGGTACCGTTCTAATAGACGGCGCTCAGGGCAACCTGCTACCAGCAATCCACATATAAGAGCTATCGTAGTTCTCTCTTACACACACACACACACACACACACACACACACACACACACACACACACACACACACACACACACACACACACACACACCCCCTGTCAGGAGACACAGCTCTCCCTATCTCCCTATATATCTCCCCCCTCTCTCTCTCTCTCTCTCTCTCTCTCTCTCTCTCTCTCTCTCTCTCTCTCTCTCTCTCTCTCTCTCTCTCTCTCTCTCTCTCTCTCTCTCTCTCTCTCTCTCTCTCTCTCTCTCTCTCTCTCTCTCTCTCTCTCTCTCTCTCTCTCTCTCTCTCTCTCTCTCTCTCTCTCTCTCCCTCCATTCATGTAGCTTTTAATGAAACATTTCCAGAGCGGTTTCTCCACAGCAAGGTCCTGAGCGTCCATTATACATGGACAATCTACAAACGGAACCTTTTACGGGGTCAGTTTTTTGTTGTCCTTACTAAACACTCTCCAGTCTCAGGAGTTTAAATGTGTTCTCTTTGAGCAGACCACTCTGTCCTGCTCCTCCCTGGTTCCTTCCTCACAACCGCATGGTCAAGATAAAGAGACAAACACATGCAGCTGGAGATTGGAGAACGAGAGATAGGGAGAGAGAAAGAGAGAGAGAGAGAGAGACAGACAGACAGACAGACAGACAGACAGAGAGAGGTGTAGGCCTACTGTAGGTCAGTGCATGGTTCTCAACCTTATCTGGATCACGGCCCTCTTGAAAATCTTGAAAGTGTTCACGGCCCACCCATCTGATGGCTGATTCTATAAATGCCTTCATTCAAGATGTTTCAAAAATGTTCAAAAATAGACACGCTCACAGTGCGGCACGAAGTGGTGCGCTGTGAGCTTGTGTATCTGCTATTTTTGAATAGCCAACACTATTTATCTAAAATGACACAGATGCTTTCCCGGTTTTAATGGGTAAAAAAAAAAAATAACATGCCATTTTTGTATATTATATATGTTCATCATTAAAAACGGTGGTTTTGTAAATGTTTTGGGGGCCCACTTATCAACATCCTTGATAACCTTGATCAACCTGTGGCCCCCGGCCCACAGGTTGAGAACCACTGGTGTACAGGAGAAGAATTGGGCGGTGCTCCGACGCCACCTGTTGTTCTGGAGGACCCCTTCCTCTTCCTCGGGTTTCAACAAAGACCCTCAGCTGTCAGAGAAGTGAGCAAGCTGCATCGCCCTCCTTCCTGTCCACCTCTCACTGTGTTTCTGTTGCTTTTTATAAACGCAGGCTCTTTGTTTTTGGAAAACACTTCTAGAGAGAGAGAGAGTGCACACGTGTGCTGGCGTTGGAGGATCATAAATCCCCCTCATGCTCTCAGAGAAGATTCCAGAGTCAGATCACATGTGTTTAATATGGTCTGATCGGAATATTTCCTCATAGTTTGAGTCACGGTTGTTATTGTATCTGCTGCTGTTAAACCGCCTCATTTTAATGATATTTCGGGCAGAAACCTCTTATCTCCATATTTTAAATATATATTTTTTTCCCCGTAAATTAACGGCCTACTTGATCATACTACAGTGTCACACAAAAGCATACACAATTGTAGATCTGCTACTTTTGCTATTTTTTTATTTGAATCCTGAAAAGTAACAGTTTTGGACATATGAGGTTTCCACCCGACAGAGACGATATCTGTTATTAGCCTACATCTGCTGCTATTTGAACTGCCTCATCCCACTGCTATTTTAACCATGCATGCAGATATCATGGAACTCATACATTTCACACTCATGCCTCCATATTGATATCTTAAGTGTTTTTCCGTTCCTTTTTCTTTCTCTTATCTCTTTCCACCCGTCTGGAAACTGCAGTTGACGGACCTTGAACGAAAAATAATTTCACACACTTTTTTTACACCTGTAAAGCTGTTGTAAGGTGACAATAAAGAAGAGCTGAGTTCAGTTGAAAGCGAAATGTTCACATAACACGTCTCCTATGGCAGAAGCATTTAACCCCTTAAAATAGGCTCTATGCACAGCAGCCTTATTGGAAAAAACTTTGGGCCCCTTTCTTACTTCCTTCACAGGTGTTACCAATGGCACTAATGAAGGCTCTGTTCCAACAGTGGTTCTCAAAACTTAATTTCAAGGACCTCCATAACTCTGAGAGTGTACAAATGGAACCAAATGGACAGGTCCATTTGGTTCCATTTGTACACTCTCAGAGTTACACACCCGTAAGGGGCCATTTCGAAACCCCCTCAAGGAACCCGGAGAGTGTTTCCAGTGAGCCAACATGCACAATATCAGCACCCTGACTCTGTTTGACCAGAATGGAACAGAGCCTTAATTAGTATCATTGGTAACCTAACCTGTGAAGGAAGAAAGGAGATGCCCAATTTCTTTCCAATATGGCTGCTGTGCATTTTAGATTTTAGCTACGTGGCCCTCACACCTATGTCGCACCACCGATCTGACTGATACGCCCATGAATGGAGATCTCTGTATCAGTCAGTCCCTGTCCCTTTTATGCCCATATATGGAGAACTATGTCATCAGTATATGCCCATATATGGGCATGCCCCCTTTTGAGCCCATATAGCTGACTGATTTGTTTGCTGATGCCATGATGACGCATTGAGGTTAGACTACACACTCCATATTTGGGCGTAGCTGCATTGGGAACTCCTTATATGGTTATGGCTGAGTCATGGTGACATGAGCGTGACGTCAGAGTGTCCGTCCGTCCGGACGGACCCCCCTTAAGCCATTTTAATATAGGATATTTAATATAGGATATAGCAACATACGTTTTACAGAAAACTCTTAGGATTTAGAACTGTGGTTTAGAACAGTGGTTCTCAAAATAGCAGATCTACAAGCTCACAGTGTGTCACTTTGTGCCGCTCTGCGAGCTTAATTGTACACCTGCTATTTTTGACGTTAATAGCAATGTTTGGAAACATTTGAATAATTTTGTATTGTTTTTTAACACAAATCTTCTCTTCTGGGGGTCCCTGGCACAAGACATTTTCAGATGGGGGTCCGTGGCCAAATATATATCAATTTGGTTGGTCCTTGGCACTAAAGCGTATGAGAAACACTGATTTAGCACTGAACGCATTTGTAGAATCGGCTTCACAGGTCTTAATGGGTTAATTGCCAAGTTGATGAATACATTTTGTGTTTGTGTTTTTTTGGTACACAGAGCGTAATGTGAAGGCAGCTGACACAGGACTGTCATCACAGTCAGTACAAGCATGCAGCACTGACAGACATTACATAACACAACAAGACAGGTGTCATAGTACAGCGACATGATCATAATGAGCCAGATTAATGTATTCTGTCAGACTGAGTTCACAATCTCTTTCACTGAGAATAAAGACGAGGATTTATACTCGTACGTACAGCGTAAAACCAAGTCACGGCCCCAAGAGGTTTAATCACGTAAGCCCTGTTACAAAAATAGCAAGGATCCGCTATTTTACTGTTCTTGAAATTCTTTGAAACTTTTTTGATTGACTGTTTTATTTGAAGCACATTTCAACAACTTGGCAATTCAATGTGCTTTACACAGAACAACAAGCAAAGGAAACACAACTACAATACAAATAGCAGATACAGTTACAGTGCAGAAGAGAAAGAAAAGAAGAAAAGACAAATAACTCAGGCAGCGGCAAACAGAAAGGTCTTCATATTAGTTGTGTTTTAAAAGAACTAAGAGTGGCAGCAGAACCTGCAGTTTTCTGGGAGTTTGTTCCAGACATGTGGTGCATAAAAACTATGCCAGTGAAAAGTGCTTAATAGAAATGGTTTCAACAACCAAAACAACAATCAGAATCTCTTTGCTCCGAGCCAACCACTCTTATCTCTGACATGACCGCCATTATTGCTCCTGCCCGCATGGTTGACAAGGGCAGTGGTGGAAAAAGTATTCAACTGTTTTACTTAAGTAAAAGTATCAATACTGCAATGTAGAAGTACTCTGTTACAAGTAAAAGTCCGGAATTCAAAATTTACTTGAGTAAAAGTACAAAAGTATTAGTATCAAAATGTACTTAAAGTACCAAAAGTAAACGTACTAATATGTTTTGAAAATAGCAGATCTACAAGCTCACAACGCGTCGCGATGCGTTGTGAGCTTGTAGATCGGCTATTTTCAAATAGCCTAGGTATAAAGTAGGGCTAAAGTGGTTAATGTATGTTTTATAATGTAATAATTTATATCTGCAAAGTAACTATTAACTAAAGTTTTCAAATAAATGTAGTGGAGTAAAAGTACAATATTTGGATCCGAGATGTAGTGGAGTAGTGAAGTATTGGAAATTGAAATTGAAAATGAAAAGTAAAAATGATCAAGTAAAGTAAAAAATACCTCAAAAGTGTACTTAAGTACAGTACTTGAGTAAATGTACTTAGTTACTTTCCACCACTGGTTATGTACAGGCCTGTTACTGTTATGTACAATATGTTGTGTGTGTGTGTGTGTGTGTGTGTGTGTGTGTGTGTGTGTGTGTGTGTGTGTGTGTGTGTGTGTGTGTGTGTGTGTGTGTGTGTGTGTGTGTGTGTGTGTGTGTGTACACACGTGTACACGTGTACATGTGTGGGTGTGCTTATGTGCCTCTGAAAAGGTCATACTAAGTGTGAGTCTTTCATGAGGAGTCAGAGGGGAGGAGAGGGGGGGGGGGGGGGCAGGACCCCCAGCGTATCAGGTGGTCCTCCGGTCCGTCAATAACCCACGGATCACAGAACAAGAGAGAGAGAGAACGCTGGGCCGCCGTGGAAGGAGCCCTGATCAATAACTCAGATTTCCGAGAGAGAGAGAGAGCTTATGATAAGTATAAGAAATACCCAGTAGCTTTCCAGTTGTTGATCAGGGATATATTTTTTTTTCAATAATTGCGTAGATTGTAGATTTCCGTTCCGCTCATGGAGCCCCAGACACCATGCAGCACCTTTAACGGCACTAAAGTGTCTCTCTGTGTTTTTCCATTTATCGTCATCATCATCATGGTCACTGATTTCACACATTGTGAGCCGTCTTTGTGTCAGATGTGACTCACATGCACTCATATCCCGAGGAACACACATTGCAGAAGACCTGCCTGACAACCGCTAGTGGACAGTAACAAAGTACATTTACTTATGTATTTATTTATTACGTTTTTTTCTAAATTTTAAACATACAAGAACCTTGCTGTATGTTTTTGTTCACTGACATCTGTGTGTTATTTTTGTATGTGGAATGTGATTTTTTTTTTATGGTTGGAGCTGCAGGTGAAAGGCCCCTGACAAATGTTCCACTTTGGAACTAGATCTATTCTGTACGCACGGCACGCAGTACGTGTGTGTGTTTGAGAGAGACTTAACCCTGATCGACCTGACCTCACCGACAGGTGTTCAACCAACATGACCTGTCTGCACCAGTTGCCATACTTTTTGATTGATTGAATATTTTATTAGGCAAAAAATTTAAAACAGCACAGTTACATTTAAAATACTTTGTCTAACAGGTCCGTTCATGAAAGTCCTTGCGGTCTTGTTTCCAATGAGGGCCTTGGTATTCAATTCATAGACATATATAGTGGCACCACAGTTCGAATATCAATACAAAAAAAAACAGAAAAAGATAACTAGAGGTTACGAATGTAACCCCGGTTTTAGTAGGTTCGGAGTTTACTACTCACTATGGGATATCAGCGCCCTCAGGCGATGAGACAGAGCAACACACACGCTCCCGACGCCAATACTGATTGGCTAAGGGTATGTCACGAGTCCGGAAGACCCGGGAGTATAAAGCTCCCTCGTGACGTAGGCTCTTCCTCTTAACATTCTCCTCTCTGCATGCCAAATGCGCACAGAAAGGGGTGTCTGGTGAGTAGTAAACTCCGAACCTACTAAAACCGGGGTTACATTCGTAACCTCTAGTTTTACCACGGTTCTCCGTTTACTACTCACTATGGGATTCATAAACCCCCCTTGAGGTAATGAGCCACACAACCCTGACAACCCCGCACGCCCCTCAGCTCCCAGGTCACGTCCCCCCTGGACGTGACCTAAGACCCCCAGGCCGTAGGTCCACGACCTTATGGCCCCTGGGCGCCCCCCCAGCCCACCGGGCTGGGGTGCGGGATAGATAATAAGAGTAGGCCCTGACAGACTCTAGAGTCTGCCTTATTCTCTAACAGGCAGACACAGTCCGCCTCATAACAATGAGGAGCAGGGCCCAATCCCCAAGACACAGCCCTGCTGGTCCCAAGGAACCTAAAGAGGAAGTCGAAAGATATGGAGAAAGGCCCCAAGCCTACTCCCTATCCTCCACTGACCTGGAGGCAGCAGCCACACCCAGGACAACGCGCGCCAAGGATGACGCCGCCACGTCCAGGCTGTAGAAAACCGCAAAAGTCGATTGGGACGACCAATTTGCGGCTGCACAGATCTCCTGGATCGAAGCTCCCCTGTAGAGAGCCCAGGATGTAGCCATGCCTCTAGTAGAGTGAGCCCTCAGACCCTCCGGGACAGGGGCACCACTACTCACATAAGCCAACCTAATGGCATCTCGGATCCATCTAGAAACGTTGCCTTATTGACCGCCTTCCTCTGAACCCCAAGGCCCAAAAGAGACAAAGAGCTACGTCGATGAGCGATTGGCCGCTGTCTTCTGACAATAGAGCTTCAACTCTCACTGGACAGAACAATGCCACCGCCTATCCTCCGCCGAAACGAAGGGAGGCGGATGGAAGGCTACCAACTCACCCGGATCCGGGGCCACCCCGGTCCTGGTAACGAACGTCAGGTTAGGTTTAAGCAAAACCCTCCTGTCATTGTTAAAACACTTCATGCACTCCGGACTCATCAAGAGTGCATGCATGTCACTGACCCGTTTAGCCGTAGACAGGGCCACCAAGAGGACCGTTTTGAGACTAAAGATCCTCAGATCCACAGACTCAAGAGGCTCGAACGATGGACAGCATAGTGCCTCCAGCACAACCGTCAGATCCCAGGCTGGGAACAGTGGCCTGTTACCCGGCCTGGCTCTCCTGGCGCCGCACAAAACCGGCGCACCAAGGGGTGCTGGCCCACCGTCTTGCCATCGAAACTTCGTGGCAAGCGAAATGGCCGGCCCAAAACACCTTCACTGTTGAGAAGGATAAATCCCGATCTAGCCTTCTCTGCAGAAAGTAAGAATGCTACACATCGAGGCCTGGAAAGCCACCACCACTGGTGACTGTTCCAACACCCATCTGACCTCGTAAGCATTCCTCGTGGACACGGCCCTTGCGCCCTGGATGGTAGCCATCACGTCAGGGGGAAGGCCACACGAGCACAAATTCACCCTCTCACGGGCCAGACCCATAGGTCTAGGTCCTGAGGGCGTCCCCCCTCCCTGCCGCAGCAAGTCCCTGCCGACAAGGAGGGCCCAAGGCACGTCGTGAAGGAGAGGAGTTATCTCCTGACCTCTACGTGTCCCATGCTGGGGCCACCAGCAACATCAACAACCCTCGGAGCCTGACCCTCCCCCACATGGGGAGGATCAGCTCTATTGGTGGGAAAGCATAAAGCAGTTCGTTCAGGAGGCTCGGCACCTGGAACGCCTGAATGGACGCGAGACGTGAGTCGCATCACAGCGCCATCTCGCACGCCAATCCGTCCAACACCAGGGAGGCCAAACCTTCCTGCTTGTTGACATAGCACATGGTCGCGGTGTTGTATGTTCTGATCGAGACAGAACAACCCGGAAACCGAGCACCGAACTGTTTGAGAGCGAGGAAAAACCCCGTGAGGCTGGCGTCCGTGGTGATGACCTTCTGTGATATCACAGCGCCTATACTGACCCCCTGGGACAGAAAAGCCACCTGCGACCACGATCCGAGTGTCTCCACGACACCCTGGAAACACCACCACTTGCTGAAAGCCTGAGGTGAGTGGGATCCGAAGAGCCCGCTGCCACCTCTATACAGGTCTCATGTAGAACCTGCCCAAGCGGATTAGGTGAATGACTGAAGCCATGAGACTCACCGCCTGCATGCCTAGTTTGTAAGTGACTTGACGCCCTACGCGAAAAGACCTCACACAAGCTAAGACGCTGTCTAACCTGCCCTTGGACAGCCGCGTTCTGAGCGTGTTCGAGTCCAGCGAGATCCCCCAGAAGGTGGCCCGCTGAGATGGAACCAGAACGCTCTTCTGGACGTTGATTGTGAACATAGCGACGTCAGGTGGGAGAGGGCCACGGCAGTGTGCCGTGCCACCTCCTCCTCTGAGCCAGCAATTAACCAGTCGTCGAAGTTAAGTCGACAGACCGATCCCCTGTCGCCGCAGTGGAGCTATGGCCGCATTGGTACACTGCACGAGCAGGCTCAATGACATACCAAAGGGAAAAACCGTGTACTCGTACACTCCCCTTTGTAGCCGAAGTGCAGGAATTCTCTGTGTGGAGGCCAGACTGGAACGTGGAGGCAAGCAACCTAGAGGTTGATGCCCGCCCATCAGTGCCCCTGATGTACCGTTTTGCAACAGCTTTTACGGTCGTCAACAAAGAAATGGATACTTGTTGAGGCCCTTCAGATTCAGAAAGGGCCGTACGCCCCCCCCCCTTTTTCTCACCAGAAAAAGCTTTGAACAGAAACCCAGTCGGTTCTGATTCGTAGATATTTCTCTGGTAACGCTCATGCTCAAGAGAGAGAGAGAGAACCTTCTCTCTTAGAGTCATGGCTGCTTTTATCTTCCGCATGAGAGAGACACACTCGTCTGACATAGGAAGTAACACAAGGCATGTGGAAAACACACCAGTTCAGTTGTTGTTCAGGGGAGCCTGGCCAGTACAACCACAGTGTGTCACTGCCGTACTGAGCTTAACCAGTAAAACACAGTGCAACGCTGATGTACTGGGATAAAAACAGATTCGGATTGCAACCCTCCCAAAAGCTGCTCACCGAGCGAGCGAGTCGGGAGGAGGCGCTGCTGTTATCAGTCCCGTGGGCAACGTGCACATTTCCACGGGGACCGATGACGTCGCCACGCGGTCCAGCGGACTCGTACTGTGGCGTCCATTAGAAACCGTTAGTGTCTGCCATGCTGTGAAACAGGCCTGTCAGGCACAAAGGGCTCATAGAGGAGGCCATCGACGCCCTGGGACCCCCTGGGACCCCTAGCGTCGTGACCTCCTGACCGGGGCTGGATTACGTGCTTGTGTATTTTAAGACATTTTTAATGGAACAAAATAAAGCACAGAGACAGTGTAAAACAACATAAAAAGTTTAACATACTCTTATGAAAACCCTTTATGTGTGTCTCAAAGCACTCAATGAACCTGAGCCTCCATCGTGGTAGTGTAGACAAAGGGCTAACTAGCTTAGTTTGTAAGCTTAGCCTGGTCTAGTCTAGCCTAGCTACAGGTCGCTTTTAGCCTTTAGCTGCTACCTGTAGCTGTTTGGCTAACCAAGAACGAAGGAGAGCTATGCCCACCGCAGCGTTGTTTTAGGGGACTGGCTAAGCGCTGCACCAAAACAACACTGCTCTTTAACTGTGTCGATGTTAGTGAGGCTAGTCAGCCGCTAAGTGAAACAACATCAGCCTGACTCTATGGGCTCATAGAGGAGGCCTTCGACGCCCAGGGACCCCCTGGGACCCCTAGCGTCGTGACCTCCTGGCCGGGGCTGGATAATGTGCTTGTGTATTTTAGTACATTTTTAATGCAACAAAATAAAGCACAAAGACAGTGTAAAACAACATAAACAGTTTAACATACTCTTATGAAAACCCTTTATGTTTGTCTCAAGGCACCCAGTGAACCTGAGCCTCCATCGTGGTAGTGTAGACAAAGGGCTAACTAGCTTAGCCTGTAAGCTTAGCCTGGTCTAGTCTAGCCTAGCTACAGGTCGCCTTTAGCCTTTAGCTGCTACCTGTAGTTGTTTGGCTAACCAAGAACGAAGGAGAGCTATGGTCACCACGTGTTGTTTTAGGCGACTGTCTAAGCACTGCACCAAAACAACACTGCTCTTTAACTGTGTCGATGTTAGTGAGGCTAGTCAGCCATTAAGTGAAACAACAGCAGTCTGACTGGAGGCTATGCTAACCTAGCATACCATAGCTAGTAATAGTCACGGTTAACTCACCAGGAGTGAAGAGACGTTGACATCCGTTTCCATGGAAACAGGTGACGTCGACACCTAACCCACAGGGCCCGTGCAAGCGTGGGGGTCACGTGACTGAGTACGGAAGCATTCCACGCTGCTCCCTTGGTGTTTACAAAGTCCGTCGCCATCTTGTCTAGGCTTCTTGGCCTGGCTAAAGGAAGCGACGGAGCCACCTCCACCGAAGGAAGCACTCTGTCGCCCTCCAGAGGCTGGCGTGACACGGTGCCTGGCAGGTTGTAAATATTGGGGTGACCTTCGACCCGCGCCGCCATCTTGCAAACCTTCCTTCCCACGGTGGGCCTCTGGCGCCCTCTGCCGGATGGATGGTAGAATTGGAAAAATGTTGGCGTGACCCATGTACACTGGCGTATAGAATTAGCAATGGGTTTATTACCTTGGTCTTGTTCATAGCATGCACAGTATTCATCCCAGCAGCGTTTGGAAAGTCACCAAGGGACTTTCCAAGCGCTTTGGGCTTATAAGGGGTGGTTATCAACACGGGGACCACCTAGTGATCCCTATGCATCGATGCACCCCGACAGTTGTTGAAAACAGGCAGAGAAGTATCCCATTATTGTCTATCATGCTGTGAAAGCAGGCCTGATAGGCACAATGGGCTTATATAGAGGAGGACATCGACGCCCGGGGCGGGGACCCCCAGGGACCCCTAGCGTCGTGACCTCCTGACCGGGGCTGGAAGTGTGCTTGTGTATTTTGGGAAATTTTAATGGAACAGAATAAAACACGGAAACAGCATAAACAGTTCAACATACTCTTATGAAAACCCTTTATGTGTCTCAAAGCACCCGATTGTAGCCTCGATCTTCGTGGTACAGACGCCGGCTCTGAAGAGGCTAACGAGCTGGTGTTGTCCTAGCAAGCTAAGCTAGAACAGCGCTGCTAACAACCTGTTGCTTAGTGAGGCTAGCCATTCGTTGAAACCAGCCGCCACAGGTTCGAGGATCTCTTCCTCGGTGGCTGCGGGAGGTTCTCCCCGTCCGGGGCTCGTCGTGGACACCTCCTGGGTGTCCTGGTACGACGGGAGCTCCAGGAAATCTTCCCCGTCCTCCGCCATGTCGTCATCGTGAAGAGCCATCGACTCCTCGCTGGCAGGGGGGGAGGGAGGGCCGCTGCTAGCATGCTGCGGTGGGGACAAGCCCCCATCGCAGCAGCGGGAGGTGGCGTCAGCGTCGTGGACGCTTGACGCTCTAGTCTTGGCATCAGCACCGGTGGGGGTCCCATGAGCCGGGGGGCCGCTCGTGCTGCCCGACTGGGGTCCCCGGTCCGGTGGCGGTGGAGGTCTCACCGTTATCTCGTCTAGTCCAGCCGACCAGGGTCCTAGCCCTGACGAGCCGAGCGTCAAGTTGAGAAACGGTTAACCTCGTGCAGTTAGGGCACGCATCTGTCTCACCCGGGTGGGTCCTGGCGCAGAACGCGTGATCGACCCCCAAGCAGTGGATGAAGACGCGGTGGGGGTCGTCTGCGGCGATGAGGGGGTCGCATTCCGCGAACCCGCAACTCCTCGGTGGTTCCATCTTGGTCCTCGGTCTGGGAAAACAACAGGCTAAAGCCTAGCCAGTAGCGTAGCCTAGTAGCTGCTAGTATTAGCCTAGCCACTGAATGAATGAATGAGCTAGTAGCTGCTAACCGGTGTTAGCAGCTAACCGGCTTTTTCAGCTAACCGGCTTTTCCAGAACAGACCAAGAATTAAGGAAAACTGAGAGGATAGGTAAATAAATAAATACTTAATAATAAGTTCCGGGAGAAAACTTATTTGCAAGGATTTTCCCGTGGGGATATACTCCTTATTCCCGCTTTGGGTTATAGTTGAAATTTCCTTGCTTCTTTGTGTGTGAATTTCTGCGCATTCGCATGCAGAGTGGAGAAAAGAGGAAGAGCCTACGTCACGAGGGAGCTTTATACTCCCGGGTCTTCCGGACTCGTGACATACCCTTAGCCAATCAGTATTGGCGTCGGGAGCGTGTGTGTTGCTCTGTCTCATCGCCTGAGGGCGCTGATATCCCATAGTGAGTAGTAAACGGAGAACCGTGGTAAAACACTATGTACAAAAAAAGGGGGGGGGGGGATATGTACAAGAACAGGGGGGGGGGTCGGCTTTCTAACGGGAAATGGTACTACCTCCTCTTTTGGCCTGTGTGTGTGTGTGTGTGTGCATGTGTTTGGAATGGGTGCATGTGATGCAACGTACTGTATGTAACCACTAACCAGTACTTTCTTATGTAACAGCACCATTTTTGTGATGAATTTTCTCCGCTATCCTTAGATTCCCTACATGCCCTTAGCTGCTCTCTCTTAAGTAACACATACTCAGCCTGTATGTGAGGGTAAGACATACTCAGTCTGTATGTGAGGGCTAAACTAGGACAGCCTTATATAAGGTCTCATTTACAATGTGTTTGATGATCAAATGGACGGCCCACTGACTGATACTATTCATACCTTTTACTCCTGCCATCAAACAAAATGTTACATAACTTTCTTCATTTGCATTCTTTAACCACTTGAAGCTGCAATCGCTATTTGTTTAAGGGTGTCTTTATTGTGATGTTACTTGTCTGTACCTACTGTATACTTCTATGCCCGGTATCTGTAAGCTTTACTGCTGTGCTGTCTCTGGCGCCTGAATTTCCCCCGCGGGATCAATAAAAGTATCTATCTACAGCAAGGGTTCCCAAACTTTTCAGGCCGCGACCCCCCAAAATAATCATATTTGAACTGGGGACCCCCCACCCTGACAAGCACTTGGAATTGTAAGCATTTACATT
Organism: Gymnoscopelus braueri; assembly: GCF_963280865.1. Lineage (NCBI taxonomy): Eukaryota > Metazoa > Chordata > Actinopteri > Myctophiformes > Myctophidae > Gymnoscopelus > Gymnoscopelus braueri. The sequence continues at coordinate 18,349,583 of NC_137625.1, forward strand.
TAGTTTGACTCGGTTCCACAGATAAATATTGTGAAAATAGCCGAAATACAAGCTCACAACGTTTACTGTTAGTTACGTCAGGGGCCGCATGTGAGATTTGAAGGCCTGAAAATCGAATAAAGTGAAAATAGCAGATCTAAAACTTCACAATGCGTCGCATTGATATTTCTTTAACAATTCTGGGACATTTTTGTATTCTTTTTGAAAAGTCTAAAATGTTAACATACAAGAACCTTGCTGTATGTTTTTGTTCACTAACATCTGTGTGTTATTTTTGTATGTGGAATGTTTGAGTTTTATGGTTGGAACTGCAGGTGAAAGGCCCCTGACAAATGTTCCACTTTGTGGGACAATAAAGTTAAACTAGATCTAGACTCACATGCAGTACGTGTGTGTGTTTGAGAGTGACTTAACCCTGAACGACCTGACCTCACCAACAGGTGCTCAACCAACATGACCTGTCTGCACCAGTTGCCATACGTGTGTGTGCGTGCGTGCGTGCGTGTGTGTGTGTGTGTGTGTGTGTGTGTGTGTGTGTGTGTGTGTGTGTGTGTGTGTGTGTGTGTGTGTGTGTGTGTGTGTGTGTGTGTGTGTGTGTGTGTGTGTGTGTGTGTGTGTGTGTGCGCGTGTGTGTGTGCGCACGTGTGCGTGCGCGTGCGTGCGTGCGTGTGTTTGGAATGTGTGCATGTGATGCAACGTACAGTACTATATGTAACCACTAACCAGTACTTTCTTATGTAATAGCACCATTTTTGTCATGAATTTTCTCCGCTATCCTTAGATTCCCTACATGCCCTTAGCTGCTCTCTCTTAAGTAACACATACTCAGCCTGTATGTGAGGGCTAAACTAGGACAGCCATATAAGGTCTCATTTAGAATGGGTTTTATGATCAAAATGGAAGGCCCACTGACTGATTCTATTCTGTTACACAGGATTCACACAGGACAGTTTTTTTTAGGTATTACATTTTACTCCTGCCATCAAACAAAGCGTTACATAACTTTCTTCATTTGCATTCTTTAACCACTTGAAGCTGCGATCCATAAGCTGCATGTCTGATCAAGGATTAAAACCAGATCTCCCATGTGGGAGGGCAGTGGTGTAAAGTAACTAAGTACATTTACTCAAGTACTGTACTTAGGTACTTTTACTTTACTGGATTATTTCCAATTTTCAATACTTTTACTTTTACTCCACTACATCCCTGAGGAAAATATTATATATATTCTCCACTACAGTTATTTGATAACTTTAGTTACTAGTTACTTTGCAGAATGCAGATATACATTATTATATTATAAAACATACATTAACCACTTCCGCCCCATTCTATACCGTGGCTATTTGGAAAATAGCAGATCTACAAGCTCACAACGCGTCGCATCGCGACGCGTTGTGAGCTTGTAGATCTGCTATTTTCAAACATTTTAGTACTTTTACTTTTGGGTACTTAAAGTATATTTTGATGCCAATACTTTTGCACTTTTACTCAAGTAACATTTTGAACACAGGCCTTTTACTTGTAACAGAGTATTTTTCTATTGTGGTACTGCTACTTTCACTTAAGTAAAATACCTGAGTACTTCTTCCACCACTGTGGGAGAGGCTGTCCCCGCTTGACCTGGGGGAGTTACTGGGCTATTATGAGCGCCTGAAAGTACAATTGAGACTTTTAGACACCAGGGTCTAAATGTCTCAATGGAATAGTAGGGAGATCCACCTCCAACCACCGCAGATGATGTTGCAGTAACAT
>NC_137625.1:18356337-18358837 GCF_963280865.1 Gymnoscopelus braueri
TTTCTGACAGCTGCCTGTGCAACAGGGAGCAGTGAGGGTCATTACAGACGTTCAACCAAAGAAACACTGTGCAACAGTACACAGTTCAGTAAATATAGAGACGGCTTGACGCTTCCAATGTGATTATTTGACACATGTCTGGGAACACATGGCGACAGTGTGTCAGAGCCTTGAGTCTATTTATTTGATTTAAAGGAGTAGTTTACCCAAAAAACAATTCCGGCGGTTCCGGTAGGAGACACAAAGTAGACTCTTTGAGTCTCCTACCGGAACCGCTGCTGGTCATCAAATTATTGGCTTGACAAAAACTAAAAAATATCCATTTCTTAGAATCGTCTCATATAAGAATTGTGGTCCAAAAAGAAACAAACTGTCCCGGCAATATTGTCGGGGAGGTGGCTCTGTATCGTTTATGATAGTCAGTCACTCATATTTGAGTGAAAATGTAACTAATTCGGCGGAAGTAACATTTGCGTTTTCTCGCCGTCAGTTGATGCTTCATATCCATATGAGTCAAATCCATATGAGTTTATTTTTGGAACACAGTCTTTATTTGACGCAATATTGAACAAGTCTATGGGAATTCTGAATGGGGAAATAAACCGCGACCCAGGTAGGGTGAGTAAATTACATCAGACTCGCACTGCGAGGCGTTGTGAGCTTCGCATAAATGTAATGCCTACAATTCGCATAAATGTAATGCCTACAATTCCAAGTGCTTTGTCAGGGTGGGGGGGTCCCCAGTTCAAATATGGGTCCCCAGTTCAAATATGATTATTTTGGGGGGGTTGTGGCCTGAAAAGGTTGAGAACCACTGTGTTAGAGTTCTTGCACATGCGATGTACTTTGCAAACACAGAGGCAAAACTAGTCCTCGGAGCACAGGTCTCCTTCAGGTCAGGTAGGTTATTATGGGCCAGCAATGTTTGGAATTCGCCAATCAGGATGGAGTATAAAAAATTGGACGGAACCATCTTGATCACTTGACTATAGAGATAATGTGTAGTGATTTGCATGATGTTTGGAGAAAATTTGTAGGAGTAATATAAAAACAGAAAAGTGTTGCAAAAATCGGCCTCCCAGTGGCGCTATAATAGGGCAATGTTAAAAGGGTGGCATTTGTTCGTCAACGTAGTGCAAATGTGCGTGCAAAGTTTCACCGCAATGGGACGCTGTGTTCATGATTTGTGGCATTTTGTTCAAAACGGGCCACTCCTGCAAACTTGTCAATCTTAGCCAATCAGGATGGAATATGAAATATCAAACAGATCCGTCTTGATCACATGACTATAGAGCATCGCAGTTCCCGCCCACTTCCTGGTTTTTCCTGGTGCCGGAAGGAAAAACTCAATGCATTTTTCCCATTGACATTTCCAAAAATATTTATATCAATTAATTTAAGCCTAGAATCAAGCCAATAAATGACCATCATCATGACCATAAAACGTTTTTTTCTGTGATTTTATTTTATTTTATATTTAATTATATGATATACTATATTTAATAAATACCCTTTGTTTTGCCGTTTAAAAAAAAAAAAAATCACAGAATCAAACGTTTTATGGTCATGATGATGGTCATGTTTTATTGGCTTGATTCTAGGCTTAAATTAATTGATATAAATATTTTTGGAAATGTCAATGGGAAAAATGCATTGAGTATTTTGCGGTGGAACCCGGAAGGGGCGGGAACTGCGATGCTCTATAGAGATCATTTGTACCGATTTGCGTGAAATTTTGATCAAATCTGAAGGCCTAATATCCAAAAATGTGTTTTACATAAGTCGGCCTCCTGGTGGCGCTATAAAAGGCAGATGTGAAAAATGCAGGGCAAAGGTTTTTCCTTGGCCTCTAGAGAGTGCACATACAAAGTTTTACACAGATCGGTGCAGCTATAGGTAAAAACACGAATCGGCCTGTTACTGCAAACTTTGGAAGACAATTTTAGGCAAACAGGATGGAATATGAAAAATCGGAAAGACCAGTTTTGTGTAATGCCTATAGAGATAATGTGTACCGATTTGCAGGATTATTGGACACAATCTGTAGGAGTACTGTCCAAAAATGTGTTTTGCACAAATCGGCCTCCTGGTGGCGCTATAAAAGGCCCATGTGAAAAGTTTGGGGCAGAGGTTCTGCTCTGGGAGTCTGTGTGCACAGTTTCGGTGCGATCAAGCCAACGGTGCCAGAGATTAGCTGTACACAGACAGAATGACACACACACGGACACACGGACGGACGGACAGGGGGTAAAACATACTCTCTCACCATGCCTTTCGGCCTGGCGGAGACAACAAGCAGCGGACAATACTCTGAAAGAACAAGATAACGCACGCACGCACACACGCACGCACACACAGTACAAGTGCTGGGAGGTCTACGGCCACACAAGTAGGGCACTGCAGTACCTATCACTCAAAGGGCACGGCCCAGCGGGATAGCATTCAAGGAAAACTGCCGTGTGCAATTATCAGAGGACAGAACCCATCCACCCTGTTTCCC
>NC_137625.1:18363837-18366337 GCF_963280865.1 Gymnoscopelus braueri
GAACATTTGGACCTTCCTTTTAGTCCTACCATTATCATTAACCTATCATTAACCTTTAAGGTGTGCAATCTCTTTTCGACATTGCTGCTGTATTCCAAGGGTTCCCAAAAGTTGGGGTCGCGACCCCACTTGGGGTCGTAGGACACTGACGGTGGGGTCGCAAATTTATTTTGGGTCATAAAAAATATTTTACAAAAAAAATAAAGAATCAACAGAATGAATGAAATACAATCTAAAAATGATTATAAATAGTACATTTTACCCATCTCATTAGGTACTGTAAATGTGATTGATTGAATTCTATATTAACAAGATTATTAACAGTACAAGTAGTAGCCCTACAGTCAAAACACAATTTACATTAAAAATGCTGTTTCCATTGTGGTCCGTTGTACTTACGGTTAATATAGTAAATAAATTACTCATATACTGTAAATATTTTGGTTGTTATGTGTGTTATTTTTGTTTGTGTCATTATGTCTATGTGTTGAATAGCCCTAGGCTCAATACATTACAAATGAGCACCGAATGTGCAAGTTTATGTGCATAAATTACTTCCAGGGTTAGGTGGGGTCGCGAGTCAATGGCGGCTGAAAAGTTTGGGAACCCATGCTGTATTCAACCCCCAAATTGATATGTATATTTGGCCGCGGACCCGCATCTAAAAAATCAATTAAATCAATGCGTTTGATGAACTGCAACACCCCTAGTGCACCCAGTCAGTGTCTGTACACATATCCTGCAAGCACTGCTGGCTGGTTGCTTTAGAACTGTGTACCTGGTAAACAGCCCATCAGACCAGTTCACCATCTGTGCATGAGAGCTGTGCTTTGGTGGCTGTGAGCCAAGCGGTGTTGTGAGGGGAGCGTAAAAAGGGCAGTCTCTCAGCCCTTTTTTAATTATAATTTTTTTAGTTAGGCTTACTAAATTATTAGCAAAAAGATTCCGGTTAGATTTATACTTAAGCGTCAGCGCACCGAAAATAGCAGATCTACAAGCTGCAGATCTGCTAATTTTGCGCTAGCGTTAGGGTTACAAATGGCAAAATAATTCATACAGTACATTCATTCATAAAACTGCTGTCCTAAAATACAAGTATAGTAATACAAACGTGTGCGTGTGTGTATGTGCGTGTGCGCTCGCGTGTGTAAGCTAGCGCTGTGGCGTGAAGACGAGAGCCAAAACAACAACTATCCTATGACCTAGCCTACATCATGCGTAACAACTCCTGTAATCTATTTGTCCTACATCTATGTATGTGGAGCGCGTTGGCGACAAGCTTTGATCACACACTGACTGCATTGTGGTCGGTTAAGATGCATGCAGACAGTTAATGGCCGATGGCTAGGTCAAGTGGGGGGGAGGGTTGTGACCTCCGTGTGTGTGTGTGTGTGTGTGTGTGTGTGTGTGTGTGTGTGTGTGTGTGTGTGTGTGTGTGTGTGTGTGTGTGTGTGTGTGTGTGTGTGTGTGTGTGTGTGTGTTCAGAAAAACGTATAGTGATTGGTCATAGCCAGAAGGGCAGAAGGACAGACAGTAGTATGACCTTTCACCTCCCTACCCCCCATCCACGCACGCATGCACACGCACACATATATAAATTGTCTCTGTCGGGTAGAAACCTCATATGTCCAAATACACGTGTTTCGAGCTTGTGGATCTGCTTCTTTTGATGCTTTTGTGTGAAGCTGTAGTATATGATACAGCAGGGCGTTCATTTATGAAAAAACACAAACAAATGAGAATATGTAGATGAGAGATTTCTACCCGACAGCAATGAAATAGTATGTTTTATGTCAGCACTCTAATTCCCTAATTACATACAGAATTATAGAGATATTATTACAGACAGACAGACAGACAGACAGACAGACAGACAGACAGACAAACTGTTATTCTTCTGCCCCAAGGAGAGATGACCCACTTGCACTGCTAAGCTTTTACTCACATGATAACACTTGATGTGTGTGCGTGTGTGTGTGTGTGTGTGTGTGTGTGTGTGTGTGTGTGTGTGTGTGTGTGTGTGTGTGTGTGTGTGTGTGTGTGTGTGTGTGTGTGTGTGTGTGTGTGTGTGCGCGTGCGCGCGTACACTTTACACGTGTGCATCCAATTGTGTGTAGTTGTGTGCACCACAGACAAATAGCCCAAATGGACACACACACACACAGACACACACACACACACACACACACACACACACACACACACACACACACACACACACACACACACACACACACACACACACACACACACACACACACACACACACACACACACACACACACACAGATAAGCGGTGTTCAGTGCTTCCAGTTACCATCACCCACTGTCATGGTGATTTGTTTGTTTGTTTATCTTTTCTCTGTATGTCTAAATTTGTTTGGGTTCACGCAGTGCAGCCAACACAAAAAAGCACTATTCATAAGCCCATCATGTGTCTGCTGTTTGTGTGCGTGTGCGTGTGCGTGTGCGTGTGTGTGTGTGTGTGTGTGTATGCGTG
>NC_137625.1:18371337-18413837 GCF_963280865.1 Gymnoscopelus braueri
AAACTATATTATATGAAATGGTCAAACAATGGCCAAATTGTCAAATATTACCTAAGACCATTTAAAAAAAATAGACTATCTTCAAGCTCGCAACGAGGTGTTGTGAGCTGGCAGAAAATAATGGATGGATTTATGAAAATAAAAATGTAAAAAGGTTATATTATGTATGTTATGTAGACGGATGCCAGGTTCATTTGTTGACCTGGCATCCTATATAGTTTGTATAGTTTCAATGTAGAGATTTTTTATTTATTTATATTATACTGTTTTTAGACTGATATGTTCTTGGTTTACCTATGATCCTAGATTACTATTTCTATGTATTTGATGTATTACCTCATGTTTACCTTGCTTACTGTAAATCAGTCTGGATTAAGAGCGTCTGCTAAATGCCTGAATTGTAAATTGAAATTGTAATTGTAATAAAAAAGTGAACTATGGAGATACAAGGTTTCATTCTACTTTAATATCAAACAGTATAATGCCTTATAATTGGATTTTTCAGTGAGTAGTGTGCAGATAAAAGACCCAATAAGACTCACATTTCATTGGATCATTTCTGGGCATGTTGTTTCATAAACAAATATAATCCAGCGTGTCTGGGAAGCTTATTGCTTTGATTCATATAGGCAGGGGTGGAAAGTAGTAGTATTTCCTTTTTTTTATTGATACTTCTACTCCACACCACATCTCAAAGGCAAATATTGTACTTTTTTGCTCCACTACAATTACTTGAAATCTTTAGTTACTAGTTACTTTTCAGATTTAGCTTATCATTACAAAACATACATTAACCAATCAAGACCCGTTTTATACATCGGCTATTCGAAAATAGCCGATCTACAAGCTCACAACATGTCGTGAGTGTATGGTAGAGTATTAATACAATATAACTTATACAATTGGGGTGGTTATTTTGTCTCCCTGCTCTTCTATTGAGACATTTAGATGGTGTCAAAGGTCATGTATACACACAGGATCTGACACAAATTCTGACCTGATGGTCAAGATTCAATTTATCCCCTGAGTAAGCAGGCAGGCTCTATTAGCTCAGCGGTGAAAATGTCAACACTTGGAAACCAGGAAACCTCAGGAAACCAGGTTAAAATCCGAGGTAGAAGAGGAAAGTTACATGCTGCAGCTTCAAGTAAGAAATGTAAGTACTTCTTCCCTCTTCATGCATTCGGGCCCCAGTGTTCGTGCACACTGATCCCACGGGTATTTTCCGCGCCTCGTCTTCGGCGCTCAACCTATTTTCGCGTCCGTTCCTCCGACTTCTCGGAGAAGCGCTGAGGCTCACAAAAACAACAAGAGATGGAACTCAAATACATAATCATAGAATAAGATTCTGGCGTGCGTGCGCCTCTCCTCGCTATAGCTGGAGCTTTACGCCGCTTCGTGCACGCAACTGGCAACTATGAGCGAAAACAAAAATCCCCTCTGGGGTAAAGCAGAGGAAGGAAGTGGTGGAGGAAGATAATGGAATAGTTTAAATATAGAGTGTTTTGCCTTGAGATAATAAGGACTGCAATTTTGGGGTTGCCTTATGATATGGATTAAAGCATGTGGTCTGTGTGTCTGTGTGTCTGTGTGCGTGCGTGCGTGCGTGCGTGCGTGTGTGTGTGCGAGCGTGCGTGCGTGCGTGCACATTATTGAGTGATCTTGCATTTCTAGAGCAGTGGTTCTCAAAGTGTGGTCCGGAGACCATCATTGGTCTTGGAGGGGGTTCCAGGGGGTCCTCCAATATTATTTTAACAACACAAATCTTGTATGGGGGTCTCTGGCACTAAATTCCAGGGTAAACTGTCTTCTTTGTCCTTTGTTCAGGGTGGTGGTCTCAAAAACAAAACAAACTTTTAAACTTTTAAGTAAGACTCCTTAGACAGAAAATAGTTTTTATTTCATTTGAAAATGCTCATATAATGCTCAATGTGAAAGGTGCAAAAAAGCAGCAAACGTTTTGGTCATAGAGGACCTTCGTCAGTGCTGTATGTAGGTCTCTGGCACTAAAAATAATTATTTTCAGATGGGGGTCCGCAGCCAAATACACAGTGGTGGAAAGAGTACTCACATTTTCTACTTAAGTAAGAGTATCAATACTGCAAAGTTACAAGTAAGAGTCCTGAAATCAAACTGTAAAAGTACAAAAGTATTGGCATCAAAATGTACTTAAAGTACCAAAAGTAAAAGTACTCATTGTGCAGAATGCCACATTTCACAAGTTCAAATGTATAAAAAAGTATTTTGAAAATAGCAGATCTACAAGCTATTTTCAAATGGCGGCAAATGTATAGGTATATTATATAGCTTTATATTTGAAGTGGTTAATGTATGTTTTGTAATGATAATCAAAATCTACAAAGTAACTGTAACTGAAGTTTTCAAATAATTGTAGTGTAGTAAAAGTACAATATTTGCCTCTGAGATGTAAGTAAAAGTACGGAAAATTGGAAATACTCCAGTAAAGCAAAAATACCTAAAAATTGTACTTAACACATCCTTGGTGCCAAACACGGTCTGAACCGTGTTTTCACAGAGTAGCGCTTTGGTGCCGAACACGGTCTGAACCGTGTTTGGTGTCTTTTTGTTTTTTTCCACACGGGAGGGGCTGGAGCAGCTCTTGGATCACCCGTGGTGATTCTGAGAAGGATAGGCCAGATGGATCACCGTGTCAAAAAACATGGCGCCCATCCGCTTCCGTTCTATCTCCTTCTCTAAAACCCCTATAACTCCAAAACTTTTTACGCTGGGGAAAACGACTCATTTTGTATGCACGATCGCTCCGCCATTGTTACTCGCGTGAGAGATGTTATCGTTCCAGGCGTTAGCCAGGACCATCGGGCAAAATGGAGGCATGCTTTTTTTCACATGGAATGCACGTCGTGGAGTCTACAGCTTAAACAGCGCTGCGCAGCTCAACGGTGAGATTTCTGGCACCGAACGTAATCTGTTATTATAAAATGCTGGCACCCGATGTGTTAAGTACAGTACTTGAGAAAATGTACTTAGTCACTTTACACCACTGCAAATACATTTGGGGATCCTTGACGGTAAAAGGTTTGAGATGCACTGTTGTTGTTGAACCAACCTCCAGAGACGTAAAACAGCCTTCCTCTGCACATACGCACACACACACACACACACACGCACACACGCACACGCATACACGCATACACGCACACGCACACGCACACGCACACGCACACGCACACACACACACACACGCACACACACACACACAGACGTTCTGTACATTAATGGCATGTATGATGGATGATGACGACGTCGGTTGGTTAATTATCCTCTCACGCTATAATGACCCTGCATGCGTCGGCTGAGAGAGAGAGAGAGAGAGAGAGAGAGAGAGAGAGAGAGAGAGAGAGAGAGAGATAGAGAGAGAGAGAGAGAGGAGGTTCTGTGACATCATAAATCTCAAAGCTCCATCGCAAAACGAACATGGAAGAAATGAGCATCGCTCCATTTAACCCCACATATGACACCGAGGAGAAGACTGACTGACTGACCGACTGACTGACGCCATATGGGTCCAGGATAGATCATTATGTGGGTGTAATGTAACCTAGTACATTTACTCAAGTACTTCTATCGATTAGTCTCCATGGGGTGACTAATCGATAGGAGAAAAAAAAAGTCATTTTGGGGGTGAACTATCCCTTTAATATGGATTAAAGTCCCTTGGCCTCCACTGGACTGACTCTGAAGCTGCACGCGGCTCTTTAACAGGTTGTACGGTCCAGACAACCTGCAGGACATTCACTCATTGGTATTCATGCTCACATACACACAACAAGACACACATTATTCACAGGCACATCCTATGCTACAGTATATGACCACCTCAGCTTGAGGACAGGGTTACATAAGCACAGAGAGAGAGAGAGAGAGAGAGAGAGAGAGACAGAGAGAGAGAGAGAGAGAAAGACGCCATCTGTGTCATTTCTTTGGCTATTCAAAAATAGCAGATATACAAGCTCGAGCTTGTAGATCTGCTATTTTTGAAAAATCGTGAAAATGTGTGCAAATCTTTGAATATATATGTATATTTTTAAAGTGAACATTTGTAACTTAAATCTTTGCTTCTGGGGGGTCCAAGCTACAACATATTTTGAGATGGGGGTCCGCGGCCAAATACATAATAATTTTAGCGGGTCCTTGACATGAAAAAGTTTGAGCACCACTGATGTTGAAACAATAGTTTTTTTTCAGAAAACTGTTAGGGTTTTGAAGACATTTTGTAGAATGAAGGCCTCAGGTCTTAATGGGTTAATGTACTGAGGGAGAGAACAAAGAGCAGAGACAACATGTGTTGGCTGTGCTGCGGACATAAGGCAGGTTTCTTGGCTGAATAGAGAGGTGTTCTTATTGCCGTGCTGCTAGGCGATGCGTTGGAGGACATCACACTGAAGGAAGGTTTATATAGCCATCTTGCCTCCTCCTGTGTTGTTCTGTCAGTGCTTAAAAACCACTTTAAACCATCCAGACCTAACCCGTTATAAGACCTGAGGCCGATTCTACAGATGCCTTCTAAATCAGTAGTTCTCAAACGTTTTCGTGTCAACTGGACCCCCAAATTGATATGTATTTGGCCACAGACCCCCCCCCCCCCCCCACCTGATCTTTTTTTGTGCCAGGGACGCCCAGAGGTGAAGAAAAAAATGCTGAATTATTCAAAAGCTTTTAAAAAATGTTTTCAAAAATAGCAGATGTGCTAAAATGACACAAATACTTTCCCGGTTTTAATGGGTTGAATAAACTGGACTTGAGTTGTCTCTGTACTTGTCCTGCTTTTTGCCCTCTCTACACCAAATCTCTTTGCCAAAAAAAGAATAGCTTATCTACAAGCTTGCGATGCATTGTGAGCTTGTAGATCGGCTATTTTTTTGGCTAATGTCCCCCCCTCCAGAATATGGGTGGATGGATGCTGGGGTTCAAGTGGTTAATAATAATACAGTACAACTCTGGAAAACACCAAACAGAGAGCATGTCAAAGTTCAAGGCTCTGTGTGTTTGAGATTGAGCTATAAGCACACGCACGTGTGTGTGTGTGTGTGTGTGTGTGTGTGTGTGTGTGTGTGTGTGCGTGTGTACCCCTCTGTGTCCGCACACAGAAGTGGTTGAGAGCGATAACGTGCGTTGCCCTGCGTACGTGCAGAGCATGTGGTTTGTGGCCATTACGAATCTGATGGTGTGAGGGTCATTACCGAAAGGTCACCGGGATAACGCACGCACGCGCACGCACACACACGCACACGCACACACACACACACACACACACACACACACACACACACACACACTCTGCAGGGGGTTGTGCAAAAAGGCTGCTTGAGCACTCAGTGGATGAGTCACCATGTAAGCGCGTCAGAGAAAGGCACAAAAGTACAGTGTCTCTTCTTTACGTAAGTCCATCAAAAGACATTATGTAAGGCCGGAGCCAAGCACCCTGAGAGGCTATACTGAATACAGGCCTCAGAGCTCATGTTATTGTACAGCTGTTTGAAAAGTCTTTTCAGTAACACAGGTTGAGATAAATGATGGTACATGGGTCTGTATGTTCTACTGACAGAATGGTCCGAATTATCTTCAGTTTAATCAATGGATTAGGGGAGCTGATAGGGGAGCTGTTTATCTCAAACAAACTAGACCTGTACTGTATCGCTCTAGCTCTTTTTTTCCCCTAATGACGTTGTTGTTGTTATTTACCCCCCCCCCCCCCCCCCCCCACACACACACACACACACACACACACACACGTAAAGCGACTTTGGGTACTCAGAAAAGCGCTATATAAAACCGAGGTATTATTATTATCATGTTTATATCAAGTTTATTGCTAGTTTATTTCTCATAGAGAAAATATGACATTTTCATCAAACGTACGGCTTTCAAATTGAAAATGACAAAACATCATGTAATAATGGGTGGTCTGGGGGACTCCAATCTTGTATATTGGCTATTTTTGGCGAAGAGACGGTCTAATAAAGTTTTCAATCAATTAATCAATCAATCCTAACCCCAACTTGAATCACTTCCTTATTGTAAACTATAAAAATCTACTTTTTAATGATAAGAAAACACTATTCTGTTGTGAGGACCAGTAAAATGGTCCTCACAATGTCTATTTCTCAAATTCTACTATACTTGTGGGAGACATTTGGTCCTAAATGGGTTAAGAGTCTACCCGACAAGCTCTTGTTGCAATTACTGCGTGTTACATCACATGGCGCGCTGCTGCTGATGTGCTTCAGTGGTTCTGTCCTCACAGACGATGTCTCCAACGCCGTTCTCTCTCATTACTGAAACTACAACATACTGTATTCACACCCACGCTCTCCCAGCCTGTCACACACAGGACATATCCACTGTGACAGAGAGAGAGAGAGACAGAGAGAGAGAGAGAGAGAGAGAGAGAGAGACAGAGAGAGAGAGAGAGAGAGAGAGAGAGAGAGAGAGAGAGAGAGAGAGAGAGAGAGAGAGAGAGAGAGAGTTTAGCCATCTCCCTTGGTTCACATTCAGCCTTATCAAACACCAAACATGTGTCTGTAGACTCTGTATACCATGGGTTCTCAAAGTGGGGTCCGGGGACCCCCAGGGGTCCTTGGAAGGGGTACCAGGGGGTCCCCAGCAAAAGTAGTTATCATAGCATCACAATCATCTTAATCACTTCCATCCATTTGTACGTTGGCTATTCAAAATTTGCAGATCTACAAGCTCACAGCGCGTCACTTTGTGCCATGCTGCGAGCTTGTATATCTGTTATTTTTTGGGGGGGAAGAGGAAGAACAAAGATTTTTTTTTAACATAAATCTTCTCTTCTGGGGGTCCCTGGCACAAAACATTTACAGATGTGGGTCCGCGGCCAAATACATATCATTTTGGGGGTCCTTGACATGAAAAGGTTTGAAAACCACTGCTCTATACCACGGGTTCCCAATCTACACAACAGAGAAATTTGATGTGACCCTGGGACCCAAACTAGTGAAAATAGCAGATCTACAAGCTCACAACGTGTCTCGATGCAAAATGTTGTGAGCTTGCAGATCGGCTATTTTCACTACTCTTAGTATTATTATTATAATTTTTTTTTAATGGAATTTCCAATTCGAAATCCGAATCTTATCCGAATTTCTTAGATGTTTGTTTTTAAATGTATTATTATTACCTTTTTATTACCTTTTTTGATGTCTGAAAATGATATATATTCTTTTTAGGAAATAATAACAATTAAATAAATTGTAGGAAAAAAGAGGGATATTTTCTCACGACCCATACAAATGTGTTCGCGACCCACAAATGGGTCCCGACCCATAGTTTGGGAAACAGTGCTCTATACGATGCAGAGGCTCTCGGGTGAGACATGAAGCTCAGCCTTTTTGGAATCAACAATGTGTGAAGAAACACAATTCCATGTTCTGTGCGAGACGCTGCTATGCAGGCTTTCTAATGATGTCATCATCATTGCGTTACATAGTTCAAATATTCATAGAAACATCTCAAATGACATATCGGCCTGTCAACCAATAAACTCCCACTGGCAGCATTCAGCACTTAAAACCCTGTATCGTCGCTGTCGGGCAGAAAACTCGTATCTCCGTATTTCAGTTTTTTTTATGTTTTGTTGTAAATTAATGCCCTACTTCATCACACAAGAGTGTTGCACAAAAGTAGTGAAAATAGCCGATCTACAAGCTCACCGTTGCGAGCTTATAGAGCGGCTATTTTCACTATTTTAAAATATGATTAAAATAATTATTAAAAAAGGAAGGGTTTTGGACAGCAACTTTTGGACAAGGTTTCCACCCGACAGCAACGATGTAGTTTGTTGATATCGGTATCCCCCAGGCATCTATACGAGGCCCACTCCCTTTTCCCCCCTATACATGCACCAAATCTATTTGTGGAAAAATTATAGCCGATCTACAAGTTATTACAATTTATACAGATTATGAATGTATGCAGTAAACAGGACCTTGAAACAAAATCAAATTTCTGTCAAAGTCGTGTCTCAGCGATTGATATTAACAGACACAATAGCACACTTGCTATATAATGTTATAGCAATACATAAATAGATACAAAATTGTGACATAATGATGCATTTCAAATATTGCTGAAACTCCCAAGATGGGTGAGCTTGTGCAAGTGAAATGTTTTGTATACCACGATTCTTTGGATTTGTTTCTCTCTCTCTCTCTGCAAACTCAGAAAGGCTCTTTCGCCAACCCCACCTAGGGTATGGGCAAATGTGGATGAATTCACTTTACCATTATGCCACCAAAATGTGGAATGCCCTACCACCGGGCATCAAAAAGTGTGACTCCCTACTTCCTTGAAAACCGCCATAAAAGAGTACCTGTCTGCAATTTGCAACGGGACATTACCCTCCACAGTTTTTCTGTAAATATACTTTTATTTCTCCTAGTATATATTGATGATTTCTTGTATAGTATGTCTTTATATGTCTTGATGAATTGATTAGGACCACAATGGAAACAAGCCCTCTGGATCAGCCCTCTGAATTAATTCCTGACTGTTCCCTGCCATGGTGAACGTACGTTACATTGCATTACATTATCCAAGCTGCCGGATGGTGTAAGACCATTGTAAGAGTAGAGTTATGTTGGTTTTGACTAGGTACACTACAAGCTCACATATGATCCATGCCTCTGGAGTGCTGAGCGGACGGACGGACGGACGAGACAGCCTGATGGTTGGTGATCATTGTATTATTTATGCTCGTGTAATTGCCCTGAGCTGTGTCCGTATGGATAGCGAGGCTGCTCATAATCCCTAATCAGCTGAGCTGATTCTAGCCATGCAAGTCCATGTCTAATTTAACTCTGTTCCACTGATGTGCTCTCTCTCTCTCTCTCTCTCTCTCTTTGTTCCTCTAAGATATGCACAGGCAAGCATCTGTGGACACACACACACACACGGACACACACACACGGACACACACACACACACACACACACACACACACACACACACACACACACACACACACACACACACACACACACACACACACACACACACACACACACACACACACACACACACGCACGCTAATCTGTCACATGCATGCACAAGAACACACATACAGTACACATGAACACAATAAAAAATGCACCCAGATATGCGTGCGCACGCACACACCTTCACTGTTAGCCACATTATATCGACCCAGTCTATTCTGACATCATGCCCCCCCCCCCCCATCACCCCCAACTCTCTCCTCTATTACTCTGCTCGGGTGAGCTTCAGAAACACTCTCCTCTCCTCTCCTCTCCTCTCCCCTCCTCTCCCCTCCTCTCCCCTGTGTGTCTCTGAGAGGTAGCTCTGTGGTAGAGGTAGCTCTGTGGTAGAGGTAGCTCTGTGGTAGAGGTAGCTCTGTTGTAGAGGTAGCTCTGTGGTAGAGGTAGCTCTGTGTTAGAGGTAGCTCTGTGGTAGAGGTAGCTCTGTGTTAGAGGTAGCTCTGTGGTAGAGGTAGCTCTGTGGTAGAGGTAGCTCTGTGGAAGAGGTAGCTCTGTGGTAGAGGTAGCTCTGTGGAAGAGGTAGCTCTGTGGTAAAGTACAGTGTTCTTTATCTGCGTCTCAGCAGCGTCTCGGTGGACAAAGGGGAACGTCTGAAATGCCACTGTGTCTCTGTGAAAAGAGGCTGACATTCAATCAGCTGCAACCACAAGAAAAGATGGAAGAAAGCACAAGGAGGGAGAGGAGGAGAGACCATGCATGGTCGGAGATGGATGATGGAGAGACCATGGGGGAGGGAGGGGAAGGGGGGTTAATTGATTATGCTAAATCTCCCTTGATGCTAAATGAGGGGTGAGACAGTGGACACTGGACAGAGAGGGAGAGGGAGAGAGATAGAGAGAGAGCGTCAGTCTATGCAGTATCGGTCCTTTTTTTTGCACAATTCATCTCTCTCTCTCCCTCTCTCTCACAGTGCATACTCCAGATTTATCACTCTCTTTTATTTTCCCATCTCTCTCTCCCTCCCTCCGTCACGCCTGAACACGTGTTTAAGAATCTTTCCCTAAGTGCCTTTTACATTTCTTCTATATCTATGGACCAAATGGACCCTTACTGGTCCATTTGGTTCCATTTGGTTCCATTTGTACACTATCAGAGTTACAGACCTGTAAGGGTCCATGCATTTGGAAACCCCTTCAAGGAGCTATAAAGGTCCCTGGACCTCACCAAATACATATTAATTTGGGGATCCTTGACATAAAAACGTTTGAGAAGCACTGTCACAAAGGTTCCCGGTAAACCACACAGAGACCTGTCTCTCTCATGCTCTCAAAGGGTTAACCAGAATCCCTCTACGACTTAGAATAGATCAATGAACCAAATGAGTCTCACAGGACCGTTCTCTATTACCACACTGTAGTGTCCAGCCATCATCGCTCTGGTGAATGACAATATCTCTATATACTATACTTTGCTCCATGGCCAATGTACTATTCTAAAATAAATGGTCAAATATCCAGTGAAGAAGTACTTACTTAAAGGACCACTTCACCAATTCAATATCTTCATAGAATTGGTTCTCACTAATTTTTTCCTACTTGATCTGTGTCTCAGAGGAGGACTTCAGAAACCTGCCTACCAGTGACATCATCAATGGGGAATCCAAGCTAATAGAAACTACAGTCTTTCTCTTCCTGGAAAGTTAGCATTCTATAAGCCATTGTTCTCGCAATAATAAAAAACAATGAATTAGACTTTTGAAATCTTGTTTGAAATGACCAGACTTGCCTACCGATGATGTCACTGGTAGGCGGGTTTCTGAACTGTCCACAGTCCTCCTCTGAGACACAGTGTGAATAGACAAAAATTGGGAGGACCAATTATATGAAGATGAGGTTTTAAATGGGTGTAGTCGTCCTTTTAATAGTGTAGTCGCAATCTATCAGTTCTTTGAGGAAAAGTCAGAGGGAGAATATCTATAAAATAATAATATCCTCCTCCCATCTTTTATATTTATCAAAGCAGTGTTTTACATTTTAATTTCCCAGAAGTCCGCTGCTGCAAATCACACAGAGACCCAGCGATAACTGTAAATGAGAAATCATTCACTTTGACTGCCTCCGCTCTGCGTCGCATCGTGATGCGTCGTGATCTTGTGGATCTGCTATTTTCACTATTCGACATAATTGTATACATCGTCTCTGTCGGGTGGAAATATGTCCAAAACTGTTACTTTTCAAGATTTGAAAAGTAGCAAAAGTAGCAGATCTACAAGCTCAAAACACGGAGTGAATCGAGCTTGTATACTATTTTTGATGCTTTTGTGTGACACTGTAGTATGATCAAGTAGGGGCGTTAATTTACAACAAAAAAAACACGAAAAGTTAGAATATGGAGATAGGACGTTTCTGCCCGACAACAGGGATATACAGTAGGGCTTATATAGGGCTTAAAAGGGTTAAATTACTGGATTCCTGTCCGCCTTACAAATTAATCTAAAGCCTCCCAATTTAGTGGGGAAGAGAAGCAGGGGGTGGGGGTGTATTTTGAATAAATCAATGGAGCTTTGATCAAAGCCACTGCAGCAGCAGCAGCTCTGGCTGAATGTAACACAAGCGGCCTCGCTCGCTCGCTCGCTCTCTGCTGCCATGGAAACCAAAGGGCGTCCGAAGGTCGCCGCGCTTCAAGGAGGCGCTAATGCATGCGTGCAGCGAGGCTGCTGGCTAGCGGAGACCCACCTGGACATGAAAGGAGGAGGAGGAGAGGATGGGGGAGAGGAGGAGAAGATGGGAAGAGTGGAGAGAGGGAGGGGTGGTGGGGGGAGTGAAAGAGAAGACGGAGCAGATGGAGGTGGGGCGCCGTGCTAGCTCGCTCGCTCGCACAACATCCCCCCAGAGACCCCCACAGCAGCCTGCCAGCCAGCTAGCGTGTCCCTATTATAACACGCTGGTTCCCAAACGTTTTCATGTCAAGGACCCCCAAATTGATATGTATTTGGCCGTGGACCAAAGTATAAAAAAATATGGTTAGAGTGGTTAAAATGATTGTTAAGCCTGTAAAAAAAAAGCGTTGGCGGCCCACCCAT
Source organism: Gymnoscopelus braueri (assembly GCF_963280865.1). NCBI lineage: Eukaryota > Metazoa > Chordata > Actinopteri > Myctophiformes > Myctophidae > Gymnoscopelus > Gymnoscopelus braueri. Next base: position 18,383,419 of record NC_137625.1, read on the forward strand.
CCGACCATGGATGGTCGGATGGGTGGGCCGCATGCGTTTTCAGGGCGTTTCTTTTAAATTATTTTTTTATGAACAATCAGTTGATTGTCTTGAGGCTTAATTGAGTCGAAGGAGAGTTTGAGAAATAGACAAGAGAAAGTGTTGTTTCAAGGTTTAAAATAAAATGCTTTTCTTTTAGTTCTTCTTCTTCTGTGTGCGTGCGTGCGTGCGTGCGTGCGTGCGTGCGTGCGTGCGTGCATGCGTGCGTGCGTGCGTGCGTGCATGCACGTGCGTGTGTTAACTCACTCTCTCCATTGGCAATGCCATTACCATGAATATTGAAGGGGGACTGAAGCACTCTGCCTCATTCAATACATCGGAGACATGTACAGTGGCATGTGCACTTTATGAAGACGCATTTGTCTCCTCCTGTGTGCGTGTGTGTGTGTGTGTGTGTGTGTGTGTGTGTGTGTGTGTGTGTGTGTGTGTGTGTGTGTGTGTGTGTGTGTCTTGTATGCTTTTATATGAGGCCCCAGTGGTGCCGTGTGTACCTTTGCTGTTATTTATGCAGGTACGGGTGTATTGAATCAATCCGTCTCTATTGTGCGGCCCCATAAATCTGATCTCAAATGAAAATGGCTGTGACCCTGAGCTATATTATTGTTCCACCACTCTGCCTTTATACGTCCTTGACTCAAATGCTTCACTAAATCAACCACAGAGATCACCCCCGCCATCAGTGGTGGACACTGGACACTAAACTAAGTACATCTACTTGAGCACTGTTCTTAACGCATTAAATCTGGGAACGCATCTGTGTCATTTCAGATTTAAGCTATAGCCATTATTTTATACTTTGGTTATTAAAAAATAGCAGATATACAAGCTATAGCTTAGATCACTTAGTAGCTATAGTAGATCTGCTATTTTTTGAAAAATCATGACAAATTTTGTGCAAATCTTTGAATATATATATTTTTAAAGCAAACATTTGTGACTCAAATCTTTGCTTCTGGGGGTCCTTGGAACAAAACATTTTGAGATGGGGGTCCACGACCAAATACATATCATTTTTGGGGGTCCTTGACATGAAAAAGTTTGAGAACCACTGATATTATAGTAACATACGGTTTTCAGAAAACTGTTAGGATTTAGAAGACATTTTGTAAAGATGCGTTCCCGGATGGAATGGGATTAAAGGGCTATTTCACTTTCAAACTCATTTTGGGTCATTTAATCGTCTACTCAGGCTTTTGGGACCCCGGACAGTTTTAAGTTGCTTGATTCAGTATTTAGATATTTGATATTCATTTGATCAGACACGCCCCCGTCCTAAACAAACCCATCGTAACTTAAAAAAAGAAGTAAAAATGTAACCATGTTAGATCGGAAACACCCATCCTTGTTTCTGATGACTGATATTGTACTTCTACTATGTGAGGAGACCGTGTTTTTTCAATTACTTTTTTCATTTATTTGTAATAATTTGTTTTGAAAATGTAAAAAACTAAATACAACAAAGTAACTAAATAAAATAAATGAAAAAAAGTAATCGGAAAAAACACGGCCCCCCACGTATTAGGAGGGCAGGATGAGTCACCAGAACCAAGGACGGGTGTTTTCGATAAATCTAACATGGTTAAAATGAAGTTTGAAGTTACAATGGGTTTGTATAGGAAGGGGGTGTGTCTGATAAAATGAATATCAAATATCTAAATACTCAATACTCAAATCTGGGGGGGCTCACAAAAGCCTGAGTAGACGATAAAATGATGCAATTTTTTTTTCAAGTACGTTTTATCTATAATGTATTTTTGTATACTATGACATTCACTCCACTCCACTTATATATTATATATTATATATATTATATTATACATATTTCAGAGGCAAATATTTTACTTTTTCTAGGAAGGGGTAAAGTACATTGAATCAACAACTTCTAGCCCTATTTCAAATGTAGTGAAAATAGACTTGATAGTCTTGATCCAAGGCTATAACTGTACTGTATATGCATTTAGCTATTTGAAAACACCCGATCTACAAGCTCACTATTTTAAAAACATGTGAATCCTTTGGGATATTTAACAACACAAACCTTGCACAGATTTTCAGATCGGGGCCTTGGGCCAAATACATATTAATTTAGGGGTCCTTGACATGGAAAAGTTTGAGAACAACTGTACTAACGCACCCGTCTGTCTGTCTGTCTGTCTGTCTGCCTGTCTGTCTCACAACGTATCTATAATCCAAGTCCTTGTCGGGGTGGGCGGTCCCCAGTTCAAATATGATTATTTGGGGGTTTGCAGCCAGAAAAGGTTGAGAACCACTGGGATAGGACAGTGAAAGGTGTGTGCACATGCACGTGTGTGCGTGTGCGCGCGCGCGTGTGTGTGTGTGTGTGTGTGTGTGTGTGTGTGTGTGTGTGTGTGTGTGTGTGTGTGTGTGTGTTTGCTTGTAATACTATAGGACCAAATGTCCGCACAAGTATAGTAGTATTTGAGAAATAGGAAAAGATTCATGTTGGGGTTAGGATTATAGTATTAGGCGTTTGGGGTTTTGTGTTCTCCCGATTTTATACCACAACGCGGCTATGTCAAACCAATCTATATACAGTAGCTGATCTACAAGCTCACAAAACGTGGCAGCGCGACATGCTGTGGAGGTTGTAGATCTGCTATTTGTGGGCAATTTTCTGCTATTTTCAATGCCGTCATAATGTTGATGTCCTCACAAGTATAGTAACACAAACGTGTGTGTGTGTGTGTGTGCGTGTGTGAGTGTGCGCACATATAGTGTGTGCACACGTGAATGCAAGAACATCAAAGGAACACATCTACACTTGCAAAAGAAGTTTAAAAAGGCTTTTGATGTGTCGCCATGCAGCAGCAATCACACAGAAGCCAAGGCGTCTCGACCCTCTGGCCTTCTTTGTGAATACAGACACAAATGCATACAGGGTTGCTGTGTGTTATATGTGCACGTGTTGATGTGCATGATGACTGTAGACTGGAGCTCAGCTCCATCACTAATGTATGTCTGTCTGACACTTCCCCCCCCTCACCCACACACACACACACACACACACACACACGCACACACACACGCGCGCAGAAATCAGGTCAGAGAGTGTCGTGAATGTGTCTGCTATCTTGCACTTCTGTTCTATGCTGTACTGTATGTGTGTGTGTGTGTGTGTGTGTGTGTGTGTGTGTGTGTGTGTGTGTGTGTGTGTGTGCGCACGCGTGGGTGCTAATATTTGCGTGTGGTCATCTATAGGGTGAATTAAAGTAATGAAGTGAATTTAATTGAATTAAAACATATGATGCGTGTGTGCGTGTCTGTGTCTGTGTATGTGCGCGTGCGCGTGTGTGTGTGCATCCTAGAAGCCATGGGTTACTGGGCGGTCACCGCAGTGTGGCGTCTGATTGGGTGACTGGAGAAGCCTGTCTACTTTGTATGCTCAGTCAGGGGGAACAGACCCCCCGCAGACTGCACACACACACACACACACACACACACACACACACACAGTGTGTTACTATGCAGACAGAGCCCTTCCAGACAGTACAGAATGGAGGTGACACAGATGTAGGACATCAGACCATAACACCAACCCATCGCTGCTGTCGGGCAGAAACCTCTTATCTCCATATTCTAACGTGTTTTTCCGTAAATTAACGCCCTATACTTGATCATACTACAGTGTCACACCAAAGCATCAAAAGTAGCAGATCCACAAGCTCGAAACGCGGCGCGAAGCGTCGCGTTTCGAGCTTGTAGATCTGCTACTTTTGATGCTTTTGAATCCTGAAAAGTAACAGTTTTGGAACGAAATACAAAAAACAGTTTGAAAACGAAATAGTGAAAATGTGTGCAATTCTTTGAATATATACTGTATATACATTTAAAGCGAACAACTCAAATGTTCGCTTCTGGGGGTTCCTGGCCTGGAACAAAATATGTTGAGATGGGGGTCCGCCGACAAATACGTATCATTTTGGGGGTCCTGACATGAAAACGTTTGAGAACCACTGTTTATAGCAACATTAGGATTTAGAAGATATTTGTAGAAGCAAAGATTTGAGATAAAAAAGTTTGCTACACACACACAAAGATACATTTTGGTACATTCCAAAACGTGACCTTTCAGATGACCAGGTCCAGGCCTGGATTTACACAGCCCCCCCCCCCCCCAACCAGAAAAGTCACCTTTGATACCTACCAAAAAGTGACTTTTGGGACCTACCAAACAGTGTCCTTTTGGTACCTACCAAAAAGTGACCTTTCAAATGACCAGTCTTTTGGACCTTTTCATATGACCAGGTCCAGGCCTGGATTTGCAGAGGCCTATGTCTAAAAAAATATTGAATGCAAATTCTCTCTCTCTCTCTCTCTCTCTCTCTCTCTCACACACACACACACACACACACACACACACACACACACACACACACACACACACACACACACACACACACACACACACACACACACACACACACACACACACACACACACACACACACACACACACACACAATAACAGCCGCAACACTACCAACATAGTCGTACTACAACCTGTAAAAGAAAACTACCTCGTAGATTCAACCTGTGAAACAAAAACTACACTACCAACATAGTCGTAGAGTCAACCTGAAAACAAAAACTACGTAGATTCAACCTAAAAACCAAAACTACACTACCAACACAGTCGTAGATTCAACGTCGGCCTTCAAACCTGAAAAAAAGAGCAACATCTTTAACCACATCAGTACACATACGACACAATCAGCATCCAACACCAACAAAATACACCACAAGCAACATCCAACAAACTGCAGCATGAAGCAACTGCAGCATCCAGCAAAGGAAAAGGAAAAATTAGGACTGTCACAATTATTACATAATCGCAAGTATTTGAGATAATCGCAATACTTTTTGGGGGATAATAGTCATAATCGTCATAATCGTGTCCATGTTGAAAAATGTTCATATATTTTCAAACATTAAAAAAAATTGCCGAACTACACGCTCAAAACGCGTCACGACGTGATGCGTTTTGAGAGCGTAGTTTGGCTTTTGTTTACAAAGCCTAAAAAAGCCAGACAAAGTTTTATTCGTAATGTTAGTACGACGCAGTTAAATCGTTAAATCGCAATTATTTGAGCGGCAATCAATGGTCAAGTTAAACGTCATAATGGTGACAGCCCTAAAGAGGTTCCTACTTGGAGCCGTCTTCAGAGGAAACCCCAGGCGGACCGAGGTCTTTCGGCGGAGACCACCGGCGAGACCACCGAAGACGCATACTGACACATCAAGTGTACACACGTGGAAAAACGCATGGAATTCTGTATCAATCAGCAATCGATACACCGCAGAGATCCACCGAAGACCATGGTCAGTGGCGGAGGAATCCCCCCCCCATGCAGAGAAATCCATGGATAGAGAGAGATCTCCAGAACTCCATCTCTAAGGGCTTCCTCGGGTTGAGCCTTCCAGTGGCGTCTGCCGTGATCTGATGATAATAAAATGTATTTGTATAGCACCTTTCATGACATGAAATGCAGCTCAAAGTGCTTTATAGGGCAAGAATAAAGCACAGGTGCTTTAGAGAAAAAGTACAAATAATTTAACAATAAAGTAAAAGAAAGTAAAAAAGAAAAGAAAAAGCATAAAACAACGTAAAAAAAAAATATATATATATATATATATATACATATATATATATATATATATATATGTATATATATTTTTTTTATATATATATATATATATATATATATATATATGTATGTTACAGGGAAATTGGCATTCCAGGGAAATTGAAAAAGGAGCGCTTGTTTTTACCACCCAACCAGGCAATTCTGTAACCAACGCTAGAGGGCAATGAATGCAAGCCACACGCATGCACACGCGTGTGCGTGTGTGCATGCGCACACATGCACACGCACACTTGTGTCGTCGTGGACACTGGATAGTAACCATAGACTGTAACCCATGAAAAGATCTATTCTCCCCCTATCGGTTCACAACTCGGACGGCGCTGATTCGACTAGCAGGAGTCGGCGCGCCTCCGTCATGGACAATAACTATTATCACGTGTGCGTGTGAACGCGTGTTCAGCGTTCCCCTAGCGTAGCTTCCTGGTTGCTATGTGGGGGGGAACAACAAAAGCCAGGTCGGCCTCGCATCAAAGCCCCGCCTCGCGCCTCCTCCTCCTCCTCGCGCCGCCTCGTATCAAAGCCCCGCTTCGTGCCTCCTCCTCCTCCTCCTCCTCCTCGCGAGCCTTGCGTAAAAAACCCTGTCTCGAAAAGCCCCGTCTCGCGCCGAAGCCCCACGCCTAAAAGCGAGCGCTCCTCTTTCAATTTCCCTGGAATGCCAATTTCCCTGTGACATATGTTTATGTATATATATATATATATATATATATATATATACACTCAGGGATTCACACAGAAATTCCTCAGGTAGTCACAAAGATCTCACCTGCACATTATAGGGACTCACTCTCTGAGGGAATTCTGCCCTCAGGTAGCTTCACCAGATAACCTCTGTGTAGTCATTAGAGGTGGATGTTCTGGTAGGGTGTTATACTGTAGGTGAGAACCTCAGTCTTCTGGGCATATATGGCACAAGAACAACCTCGGGAAAGTCCGTCTCCACTCTGAGAAAGAAAGAAATAAACTAATATTAATTCAAGTGACCCGAGAGCCAGATATATATGTTACAGGGAAATTGGCATTCCAGGGAAATTGAAAAAGGAGCGCTTGTTTTTACCACCCACCCAGGCAATTCTGTAGAACCAACACTAGAGGGCAATGCAAGCCACACGCATGCACATGCGTGTGTGCATGTGTGCGTGTGCATGTGTGCGCATGCACACATGCACACGCGTGCGCAGCACACATGTGTGTTGTCGTGGATAGTAACCCATGAAAAGATCTATTCTCCCCCTATCGGTTTACAACTCGGACGGCACTGATTCGACTAGCAGGCCTTCGGCCGGTCGGTGCGGGCACTCGCAGGGCGCGCCTCCTCGGCCTCAAGCTCTGCTGAGTCGGCGTGCCTCCGTCATGGACAATAACTATTATCACGTGTGCGTGTGAACGCATGTTCAGCGTTCCCCTACCGTAGCTTCCTGGTAGCTATGTGGGGGGGGGAACAACAAAAGCCAGGTCCGCCTCGCATCAAAGCCCCACCTCGCGCCTCCTCCGCCTCCTCCTCCTCGCGCTGCCTCGTATCAAAGCCCCGCTTCGCGCCTCCTCCTCCTCGCGAGCCTCGCGTAAAAAACCCTGTCTCGAAAAGCCCCGCCTCGCGCCGAAGCCCCACGCCTAAAAGCAAGCGCTCCTTTTTCAATTTCCCTGGAATGCCAATTTCCCTGTGACATATACGTACATTGTATCCTGTCACAACATACACAGCCTAGTATATTCCTGGGGAAAAAAAACAGACACATATACACACACACACACACACACAGTGTGTTACTAAGCAGACAGAGTCCTTCCAGACAGTACAGAATGGAGGTGACACAGATGTAGGACATCAGACCATAACACCAACCCATCGCTGCTGCTGTCGGGCAGAAACCTCTTATCTCCATATTTTAACGTGTTTTTCCATAAATTAACGCCCTATACCTGATCATACTACAGTGTCACACCAAAGCATCAAAAGTAGAAGATCCACAAGCTCGAAACGGAGCTCGAAGCGAAGCGTTTTGAGCTTGTAGATCTGCTACTTTTGCTGTGCTTGAATTTGAATCCTGAAAAGTAACAGTTTTGGACATATGGGGTTTCCCGGTGCTGATTTTGTCGACTAAAACTATGACGAAAAAGGTTCGTCGAATCCAAATAAAAAATAAGCTATTACGACTGTTAGATCTGCTGTTTCTAAAGAAACAGCAGATCTACAAGCTCGTAGCGCAGCACTCGGCCAACCTTGGTGAACACACACACACACAGGGATCGGTACAGTAGGTAAAAAAAAAATTAAGGTAAGGAAAAGGCTAGTCCAAAATTCTCCCTTAACCGTGTGTCCTACTTTGTCATACTGTACAGGTAGTAGGCCGTACTTCTGCGCAAAAGTAGCAAGAATGGTGAGCTTATTTCTGCTATTTGTGCCATTATTTAAAAATACATAAAAAGAGTTCGAGTGTGTGTGTGTGTGTGCGTCAGTTCACCCTGCCACTGACACCACATCATAACCACGTCAAAACCACACAATACACCATACACACAATAGCCAGATAGCATGCTTGGATAGTTTGGTGGGTGCACACACTAAACTCAATTTAACAGCTTTTAGTACGTTTCCTGTATTATTGTTCCTTTCACATACAGTATGATATAAATTATTTCACACAACACAGGGTTAAAGGTTAAAATTATTCTTTATTTTTTAAGTTGCAGGGAACGTTTTTTGGCAAATGTTTGACTGTTGTTTTCTTTCTCTTACCACAGTGCTTCCTGGCTCTGGGCAGTGACGAAGGACCCGATTGTAGCTTCAGGCTGCCTTTTATAGTGCCTGTCTGTTTGTAGTGAGCATGCTCAGTCCATACCTGCTGCACCATACCAACTGTGGGTTTGAGTAAAATGGGGTATTCTAATTATTATTATGAATTATTATTATTGTGGGAAACCGTTGTCATGTGATGACACTTTAAATGTGTTAAATGTGTATTGTGATGTCTTTAGACATTGGAGAAATAACTGGTTTGTGTGTAAATTGACAATTTAAGAATGGGACGTCCAGTGGGAGGGGCTTAGCCTTTAAAACAAGGGTGCCTACCACTGAGCAGGCAGTCAGTGAAAGGCTGCGGTAGAGAGCAGACATAGTGCCAATCGGGCCAGTATTATATGATTTATTTTGTTTTCCCTGGGACTTTCTTAAAAAAGGTGAATAAAAAAACACTTGCTTTTGCATCCACGGACTGAGTTTGCGTCCAGTGTTTTGGCATATACTACCCACACTGGGACAGAGTATGACATACTGTACAGCATGTGAGAAATATCCCTAAGCTTCTTGTGAGAGAGCTGCTGGGAAGCCCTGATGAAATGTGTACAATGTGTTGCATACAAACATGAGGCTTTGTGTGTGTGTGTGTGTGTGTGTGTGTGTGTGTGTGTGTGTGTGTGTGTGTGTGTGTGTGTGTGTGTGTGTGTGTGTGTGTGTGTGTGTGTGTGTGTGTGTGTGTGTGTGTGTGTGTGTGTGTGTGTGTGTGTGTGTGTGTGTGTGTGTGTGTGTGTGTGTGTGTGTGTGTGTGTGTGTGTGTGTGTGTGTGTGTGTGTGTGTGTGTGTGTGTGTGTGTGTGTGTGTGGTAAGGAAATTAGTGTTTTTAGAGTTAAACTCAGCTATTCAGATTTATTTGAGCAATACACTAATAGTTAGATTTTATACTGTGCGTATATTTGAATAATTTGTAGGTCTAATAGTGTTGAGTGTTAGTATAACTGCGTCAATATACCCTTATATTAAAAAACTGTTTATCAGAGCAGGAGATGAGATCATAGTTTAAAGAGGTCTTGATATAATGTTATCTAATAAGCACAGTAGAAAATAGGAGTTTTAGGGAGGGTACATTCCACAGGTAGCCTGAAGGAGCCAAGGTCATCTTGCAGCCCGGAGTAGCCGTGGGAGAATGAACACACAGGGAGGGGGCCTTTGCCCGCCCCAACGATGGGTCGCGAGATGGCACGGGATTAGGGGCCGCATGCTCAATCCCCTACGATGGATCAACAGCGACTCCTGTTGATGATTTTATTTTAATCTTTATGCCAGAGATATAAAAACTTGATGAGAAAAATATTATGTTATTACAAACTTCTCGACCTGCTTGAGAGGCGTGTATCTCGGAGCTCCGATGTAATATATATCTGGTGTAGTATCACTTTTGTATATGATAATTCATTCTGATTGTTTATAGGCTCATAAATAATTGTAAAACTTAGTTTAAGGATAATAAAATCATTTCGATTTAACCACAATTGTAATCACCTGTGTAGCGATTCTTTCAAGGGATACCCTCTCACTTAACAGAACCACTGAACCAATACCTTACGATAGATTTACTTTTATGGTGTCATAGGTTCAGCAGAAATCTAACAAATTGGTGCCAGAAACCCTTATGGTTCTGTGGAGGGAAATCCTTTGGCAGGTTGACCGTCTGGACATCATTCCAGTAACCGGTCTCGGCTTTCTTGTCTCGGTTTGAGCAAACTTGCCCCGGGGTGAAAGATAAGGCTTGCTGAAACCTGTTTCGACGAATTCAGCGATTGATTACTCTAACCTGAGTTTGTTTCACTGAGATAAGCAATTGTCGTAATCCCAAAGCATTTGAGATACATTTAGCTATTGTAGGACATTGATTTATAACCAAATTTGCCAGGGTGAATGAATTGTCATTACGCAGTGTGGTTTTAACGTGTTTGAACTGTGCAGTATAAACTATAATCGTCGCGGACGATAACGAGATAAGTTACCAGAGGACTCGGGGAGCTGGATAGTCGTGCAGAGCGGCAACGAGATAATGAGATGAATTGCTGAACTCCCAGATTATTTTTGAAGCGGACGTACAGTATTTACAATGATCCGGTATCTAAATTGTATAAGTGGCTGATGAAATAGGGAGTTTGGCTTATTTTAAACGCATACGTTGAGCATTTACTTTGATCTAGTATCTAAGCTGTATACGAAGTGGATAAAATAGTGTTATTTAAGAGATTTATGGGCCGGGGGTCCACAGTCGTACGAGACGGCAATAAAAATAACTCAAGAGGAGTTATACAGACTCGCGAAGTCTGGCATATATCATATTTACTGTGTGGGATATAAGGGTGGTTTCGTTGGAGCGCGTAGTTAACTTGTAAATAATTAACTTGTAAACAGTTTATAAATACATTTTATAATATACTACAGTTCATTGCGCTAGGAACTGTGTTGTTTTTTTTTTTTTGGGGGGTTTTTATGCATTCTGGGCACTAATAGCAAATTTTACAATAAACATTAGAAAGTTGATTTAAAAAAAAAAAAAAAAAAGTGTTGCAACACAAATAATTCTTAAAAAATAAAAAAAAATAAACTGACACTTCTAAAATAATTTTACGAGATATTACAATTCTGGGCGCTAGGAACTTTGTGTTTTTTATGTGTTTTGGTGCTTCTAGTGAATTGTATTTGAAAACATATTTTGAAGAAGTGTTGAGTAATTTTCAGGAGCCGAATATTTGTCATTGGTTCCTGACATAAGGCACAAATGAGTGAGAGTTTTTGAGCATTTTTGAAAACTCCCTGAGAAAGTTAGAATGAAAAAGGGAGACAGAATTTGAGTAGTGGTGCCGCCACATGACACTCCCACATTCTCACACACACAGGGCAGGCAGAGAAATCCCCAGTAATAAATCACTGCTATAATGTGTTTCACTGAGTAGTCTCATGTTTTATCTTATATAGATTGTAACGTGGGGGAGCATAAAAATTGGCGTTTTCAGTGAGAATCATATTAAGTGCCACATCCAGCCGCTTTGTTAGAGATTACTGCGGAAGGACAGTTGTATGAGAAATACTGTTGTGCCATTTACTCGGGAGTGGTAAAAATAGTAGTACCTTAGTCCCCTGCTGTAAAAAAGTTGACATGGCGACAATTGCTGATATGACAAAAAGGCTTCTCAGATTACAAATACAACAGGTAGAACAACAGCTTAGTACAACCAAAAAGAATGCCAAAAAGAATGCACCTGATCTTAACACAGTGCCTACACAGCCAGTGGTACAGGTAGCTCCCACATCACAACCTCAGGCGCCGAACACACAGACCACGCCCATGTTTTCATTTGAGCAAATGCAACAGATGTTATTAATGCAACAAATGTGGTTACAACAGCAAAATAGCAACCATGGGTACTATAAGGGTGGAGGAAGAGGAGGATATGGTGGAGGAAGAGGGGGTTATAGGGGTCCACGTGACATGTCTCAGGTCAGATGTTTTAACTGCAATGATATGGGGCATTTTGCCCGTGATTGCACAAAACCCAGACGGCAGCGAACACACAGTGACTGCCAGCAGGGTGGTCATAGCCAGCAACAATCTTAAATGAGGCAGAATAGCACAGACTAGTTATAGGGGGAAGCAAGGTGTTAAGGCAGGAACGGCAGGTTACAGGGTTAAGCAGGACCAGCAGAGAAGGCAGAGGAAAGTGAATGGAAGAGAGTATGATAGGGTATGATAGGGGTCAGAGTGCATGCACGCACGGACACACACAACATGACATTTAAGTGCCAGTACACATACGAACCCATGCGCACGACAACAGCATTTCACACACATGATAAGCAAAAGTTTAAGAGGAATAAATAATAATGATGATAATACTGCTAACTGCCAAATTATTATAACTGCCATTTTTCAAAGTAAATAACCCTGCTGAGGATAATTGCGTTCACATCCGAGGGGTCCACGATGTTTATGGTCTGGACAATTTGCTTTTTCACATGAAGTGACACTGTCTGCAGCTATTGGACGAGACATTACAGGCGTGAAGGGGTCAGTCTATGCGACCTGGGATATAAACGATGCTACTGGATTGTTTGCAATGCACATGCGACACGTGCAGGAGAGAGAACTATATCGAATGAGCATTTTGGGGGTGCTCAGGAAAACATAAACTGTTTTGCGTCTGTCTTCCGGCAGGAGGAGTGTGGAGGAGTGTGTCACGTGACCAAGCCACTGGAAGATGTCAAACCAGGGTCTCCAGCCCCATGCATGTGAAAGCAAATTTTCCTCTGGCAAGTTGGTAATTAAAGTATTAAATGGCAAAGTAGGGCAGAATTGGTTTTATTCACAACACCCTTTTATTTGTATGTTTCTGAAAAAGGAGATAACGTTGTCCTTTTTTCAGAAAAAGGGGGAGAGAGACAGGTCCAGGTTTTAACAAGCATTGCGACATTCATCACATTTAAGTGTTACAATGGAAAATTTAAGACAAACCATATATAACCACACATACAGTACTGTAGTATACGACCATGGCAGAGACATTGTTCTACATAGAAAACTCACACCATACACTGACTGGCACCCTGACCAAAGATTACAAGTGTATGTAGTAATTAAGTAAGTAGGCGTAGTGGAGGTGAAGTTTGGAACGATAGGAGAAGAAAGTTTGTTAAAATATTAAATGAGGGGCGTTGAATGGAAAAAAGAATGTTGTCAGAGGGCTTGAGAGAGAAAGAGAGGAGGGAGAGCTTCAGTATGTGATGTTTAGAAGTAAAAGAGCCAAGAGGGTGATTTGACTGCCACGGCCTGTATGTAAGTGGTGTGATTGAACAGACAGAGAAGTTTAGTTTAGTTTAGTGTATTTTTATTAAAAGTTCAGAATTAGAAGAGTACTAAATCAACAGAGTATAGTATGGAATAAATTAGAAGTGTTTAAATGCTTCTTAAATGTTGGAAAGTGTGTGAAGACTTAAATGGCATCTAGTAAGTTCAATAAGTAAGTGCGGAATGTGAAAATGTTAGAAATATGACAATAAGTAAATTTAAAGTATCTCATTGTCTTGTGGGTTAGGAGTGAATGTTAGAAGGAACATAAATAATAATAAAATATATGATAAGAACAAGGAATGTTTTTTTAACGAGCGGCAGATGGTGCGGGGCATGTTTAGTTGAGAGTGAATACATTCTAAAAATAGTTTGGTCAGATATGATGGAAGTGCAGCCCAAAACAATATAACAATAGTTTCAGTAATTCAAAGTTGGCGTTGGGGGAAGTATTGCGATTGTATTAACTGTTGTACTGTCATCTGTTAACTTAAGTGATTGATCATTCCCCAGATGAACTAACCACAGATCGAAAAAGTCACGGACCAGCTATTTTTAGGTCAAAAAGGGGGACGCCCCTGGACCTGAGCAAAATGTGTAGAAAATGTATTACAAAGTGTACAGACCCTAATTACATTGAAAGCCTCTATTTTTCTAACAGATACAGGAGAAACGGACAGGAGGTATACCCAGAATCCAGCATAATCTGTGTGTGTCATGCTATGCTTGCTTTATGTTGGCTGAAGGAGGTTTTGTCTGTCGGTCGGACGGTCTGTCTGTCTGTCTTTTTTCCTCCCCAGCCAGTCAGGTCTACCATGTGATTCAGCAGTCAGCAAAGGGGGACACTGGGGCAGTTTGGGTCTTTTGGGGTTTTGGCTGTTCGCAGTGGGTAGTGGCATGGGAGTATATGTGTGTTTTAATAACTATTTTTGATTGCAGTACCTGAAGACCCAGAATGACGTGCCTAACCTTTATCCTAACCCAGACACACACGAGGACCAAATGGCAATGATTTGTGACATAACACTGTAGATTTAGGTGTACCCGGTCCTCCACAATTTCCCTTCTTAGATTCCACCTATTTTTAAAGGTGGAAAAGGGGGAATTGTAAGGAAATTAGTGTTTTTAGAGTTAAACTCAGCTATTCAGATTTATTTGAGCAATACACTAATAGTTAGATTTTATACTGTGCGTATATTTGAATAATTTGTAGGTCTAATAGTGTTGAGTGTTAGTATAACTGCGTCAATATACCCTTATATTAAAAAACTGTTTATCAGAGCAGGAGATGAGATCATAGTTTAAAGAGGTCTTGATATAATGTTATCTAATAAGCACAGTAGAAAATAGGAGTTTTAGGGAGGGTACATTCCACAGGTAGCCTGAAGGAGCCAAGGTCATCTTGCAGCCCGGAGTAGCCGTGGGAGAATGAACACACAGGGAGGGGGCCTTTGCCCGCCCCAACGATGGGTCGCGAGATGGCACGGGATTAGGGGCCGCATGCTCAATCCCCTACGATGGATCAACAGCGACTCCTGTTGATGATTTTATTTTAATCTTTATGCCAGAGATATAAAAACTTGATGAGAAAAATATTATGTTATTACAAACTTCTCGACCTGCTTGAGAGGCGTGTATCTCGGAGCTCCGATGTAATATATATCTGGTGTAGTATCACTTTTGTATATGATAATTCATTCTGATTGTTTATAGGCTCATAAATAATTGTAAAACTTAGTTTAAGGATAATAAAATCATTTCGATTTAACCACAATTGTAATCACCTGTGTAGCGATTCTTTCAAGGGATACCCTCTCACTTAACAGAACCACTGAACCAATACCTTACGATAGATTTACTTTTATGGTGTCATAGGTTCAGCAGAAATCTAACAGTGTGTGTGTGTGTGTGTGTGTGTGTGTGTGTGTGTGTGTGTGTGTGTGTGTGTGTGTGTGTGTGTGTGTGTGTGTGTGTGTGTGTGTGTGTGTGTGTGTGTGTGTGTGTGTGTGTGTTAGATATTAAAGTGAAGGATGCATGAATAATCTTGTAAGGGAACCAAAGTAGCTTCATCATTAGAAGTATCTGGGCAGTATGTGTGTGTGTGTGCGCGCGTGCGTGCATGTGTGTGCGTGCGTGTGTGTGCGTGCGTGCGTGTGTGCACACAGAGAGGGGGTGCACCTATTTGCATGTATTCATGCATGAAAATGGGAGATAGGCCGCCTGCAGTTGTGTGATTTCCATATAATTGAGTGAGCTACTGTACTTATATGTATTTCTACTGTATATGTTGTGTTACATCTAGGTTGTAAAAAATAAATGCAATTTAACAGAATCGATCATTCGAAAATAGAATGTTCGAATATTGATGTATATGTGGTTTGTGGTTTGGACAAACGTCTAATTCTGAGAGTATGAGACAAGACCATGCAGTTTGCATTACTACACAGTAAAAAAGGGTCATTTTGTAAACAAACACTTAAAGCATGGACACCAATACCATGTGACTAGACCAGTGTTCCTCAAAGAGGGGGTCCGAGGACCCCCATGGGTCCGTGAGGAGTTACAGGTCCGTAACTCTGAGAGTGTCCAAATGGAACTGAACGGACCCTTCACAGGTCCGTTCGGTTCCATTTGGACACTCAGAGTCATTATTGAACAGTGTAGATTGGGGGATAGAAATGTGTAGCAAATGGGGGTCCGTGCGTGGCCTCATGCATATCAAACGGGGGGGGTCCCTGAAATTAAAAAAAGTTTGAGAACCCTCCTGGACTAGACAGTTGAATAATGCATCCTGTCCATAACCACTCCAAACAAAGACATGATTCAATTGTCAAAGTGATGTTATGTCCATCCATAATAGGATGCTGCACCGATGTGGTCAATCACGTGATATCAAACCTTCAGCTGGAGGGACAGAGAGCTGTGAAATATTATAGATAAATATGATATAAAATCCTCTTCATCATCTGCTGGCCGCTCAATTTCAATGATGTCCCCGGAGTGTGATTTATTTGGCATGATATACTGCAACGTCTATTTTTCAGCGCTGCCCAGTGGACTAGACCAGAAAAATTAAGGCTATGTATTGATCATTTGAAATGATCCTTGTAAACGTTATGCGTGTGTGTGTGTGTGTGTGTGTGTGTGTGTGTGTGTGTGTGTGTGTGTGTGTGTGTGTGTGTGTGTGTGTGTGTGTGTGTGTGTGTGTGTGTGTGTGTGTGTGTGTGTGTGTGTGTGTGTGTGTGTGTGAGTTTCTGTACATCATTCATTCATGTTTAAGAGGCTCCTTATGAAGTTTATGGGTAATAAATAGTATGTGGATGCACAGCTGTCTGTCTGCGTGCATGCGTGCGTGCGTCTTGTTGGCTATTTTACTTATCATGTCATTTAGATAGTTTGCCTGACCACAATTGCGAAGAATGTTATTTAGATTCTCTAACTTTTTCAAGCAAAGGACCCCCAAATTGATATATTTGGCCGCGGACCCCCGTCTGAAAATGTTTTGTGCCAGGGACCCCAAAAAGACAAGATTTGTGTTAAAAAATGTGGCACGAAGTGACGCGCTGTGAGCTTATATCTGCTATTTCTTTTAAAGCCAATGTATACTGTAAGATATGGTTAAAACGTATAATCACATTTTGCTGGGGACCCCCTGGAACCCACCCAAGGACCCCTTGGAGTCCCCGGACCCCACTATGAGTACCGGTTCAGATGTTAGGTTTTATGTTGAGCTGGTATCCTAGTTACCATACTGTAGCATTTAATTACTCTATTTATACTTGACCATATACCCTGTCGTTTGTTGACTAGGGTTCATATCATTTGCTCTGATCTTGCACTTTGTGAAGAGCCTCCTAAATTGTAAATTAGATATACTGTATACATCCCAGCATGTGGAGGGAGGGAGGGAGGGAGTGGGGGGTAGGGTCTGCTGGAAATCATGGAAGTCAGCGTGACTCCATCACCATGTGTGAATTATTCAGTGACATGCCTACAGTTCTCCTCCTCCGGCTCCACCTGGATCAACATGGCTTTGGTCCCACAGTATTATAGAGGATAGTACTCATCTGTGTCCATAGTTACGGCATGGCTCACTGAATACTGCAGTCTACAGCACTATTTATCAAACATTTTCATCTCAAGAACCCTCAAAATCATATGGATTTGGCCCCCCTTTGAATAGAGAAGATTTGTGTTGTTAAAGATTTGTCACAAATTTTCAAGGCTTTCAAATTGTATTAATTTTTAAATCTGCAAGCACACGTTGTGAGCATGTAGAGCAGCTCTTTTAACTACAGGCGGTCCATCAAATTTTAATTTTAATTAACAAGTGCCGCAATACGACACGTTATGAGCTTGTAGATCAGCTATTTTCATTATTTCTTATGTTTTTGTTTTTTTTAAACCTTTTGAAATAGGCTAATGATAAAAAAAAGAACTGTAGGAAATGTGAAACGAAAAAGGATTGTACACGCAGTCGCGACCCGTAACAATGGGTCTGTGACATACTGTAGACTGTATAAAAAGAATGGACAGCGTCACGCCATTGGTTTCTACATTGTTCAGGAATGTGCAATCCGCCATCTTTAATATATACCAAAAGGCACGTCGGAAATCAAACGCTATTGCTTGAGACCAGACATGTGACCAAAGCAGGGGCGGGTCAACCAGACATGTGACCAGGGAACCGGAAAACAATCCCCAAAGAATGCTATTGGTTGGGTAGCTTGTCAATCAAGAGAGCGGGGGCGGGGAATGAATGCTATTGGTTGTGTAGGTTGTCAATCAAATCATCCCACCCCTCCTGGAGCATAGCCTACTTTATCGTCAATTTTAAAATAAATGGGACCATAATTTAGCAAAACGCATATCATGATGATTGAAAGGAGACTTTAAACTAGCGACTGGAAGCATATAGTATTTATGACAATTTTTATTAAGGTAAGAAAATCTAGTCTAAAGTTCGTCAAAAACCCATCCGCTTACAATGAGAGAATATTCTTTCTGACACCTGCATGGGTAAAACAGCACCATACAGGCCATTAATATGAACGGTCTCTCTTCCGTATCGGCTTCAATGTAAATATGTCAGGCTGGCCCCTTGGTCTGTGACCCAGAAATGGATCCTGACCAAGAGTTGTTGGCGAAACTGTGATATAGTCTAGAGGATATTTCTCCTCTGAGTCAATCTACAGAAAGCTCTGTTTCACCAGGTGCACGGCTGCAAATCACTGCTATTCCATTTCTCCTTCCCAGAGAAAGCTAACGGGGAGTCGATAAAACTCACTCACAGATGCTAAATATGGACAGAAAAACAACTGGGGAAAAAAAAAGGTGGAACAAGAGACCGACAGGACGGTGTTTGATTTATAACGGGGGGAAGACATTCCAAGAATGTTGGCAGAGGCTGCCCGCCGTCACGGATAACAACACGTCACCCTTCCTGTGTCTTTATTTCTTCTGTTCGGCCCACTGGCAGATGCAAATTCCTCTTCACTTCATTATTGGCCTCATATTCGCCACTGTCATGCGGAAAGCTTGGATCTCCAAAACAGTTGCTTTTCAGATTTTTCTTTTCTTTTTTTATAGAAGCTGTGATCCAATGGATCCAATGTACTGAGTAGTTATTATGTAGTCACAAGCTTACTATTGTTGTAAAACCACATGAGACGGACTTAACCACTTTCACTTACATTTTTCTATCTTTTCAAAAAGTTGCACAAATAGCATATCTAACTCACAGCTCCTCTCTCTCCGATCTCAGACTGTCCTCTCCCCCCAAAAAAACCCTCTCATATCTTAAAAAATGTCTTTACTCTTTATACCTCTCTCTTGTGATCTTGTAGATCGGCTGTTTTTCATGTGCGACACTGTAGTATGGCAAAATAGGGCACAGATTTAGGGAAAAACGTAAAAAAGTTCAAATCTGGAGATACAACGTTTCCGTCCGACAACGACGACAATCCACGTGGCTGCTCTGACAGCAGAGCTGTGACACTTGATGTGGAATCTTCCCGTTTGTTCCACCTCCGGAGATCTCAAACGACGGTCGGTCTCCGTGGCAACGCTGCTTAATCCATTAAGACCGGGAACGCATCTGTGTTTTTAGATTTTAGCTAAAAAAGCATTATTTTACACTTTGGCTATTGAAAAATCATGAAAATGTGTGCAAATCTTTGAATATATATATTTTTAAAGCGAAAATGTTTTCCTCAAGTCTTTTCTGGGGGGTCTCTGGAACTAAATATTTTGAGATGGGTGTCCGCGGCCAAATACATACAATTTTGGGGGTCCTTGACATGAGAAAGTTTGAGAACCACTGATATTACAGTATCATAAGTGTTTCAGAAAACTGTTAGGATTTAGAATTGACATTTGTAGAATGGACCTCGTGGTCTTAATGGGTTAAACTCCCCATCTGCTCTGCTGTTGGAAGCAACTACCTGGAAATGGGGGGCCTCCGTGACGCACGTGTCCCCGTCCAAAAAAAGCCTCCCCAGACAGCCTGGCTGTCATAACAAAATGTGTTGTAAAACCGAGTGGAAAAGCCATCATCTAACGCAGTGTTTCTCAAACTTTTTTTGTGTGAAGGACCCCCAAATTATACGTATTTGGCCGCAGACTTTACTTTGAATGGACAATATACTTTTCCCATAACATTACGTAACTATGAGAGCGTTCAAATGGAACTCATTGTGTGTGCCTTTACTCTCAGAGTTCTCAGGTTTTGTATTACTCTGTATTACTATTATCTCAGGGAGGGTGACTGAGCAAATACCATTTTCCAAACGTTCCTAATT
The DNA here is from genome assembly GCF_963280865.1 of Gymnoscopelus braueri. Taxonomy (NCBI): domain Eukaryota; kingdom Metazoa; phylum Chordata; class Actinopteri; order Myctophiformes; family Myctophidae; genus Gymnoscopelus; species Gymnoscopelus braueri. The sequence continues at coordinate 18,403,519 of NC_137625.1, forward strand.
GGAAAAAAAATAGGTGTGCCCTTTCCTCTATCTGTCTCTCTCTCTCTCTCTCTCTCTCTCTCTCTCTCTCTCTCTCTCTCTCTCTCTCTCTCTCTCTCTCTCTCTCTCTCTCTCTCTCTCTCTCTCTCTCTCTCTCTCTCTCTCTCTCTCTCTCCTTCTTATTTATTTGCGCACACACTGGCGTGTGTGTGTGTGTGTGTGTGTGTGTGTGTGTGTGTGTGTGTGTGTGTGTGTGTGTGTGTGTGTGTGTGTGCGTGTGCGTGTGCGTGTGTGTGTGTGTGTGTGCGTGTGTGTGTGTGCAAATGAACACGCACGCACACGCACGGCCACACAAACACACAAACACACTGAGGCATAAAACAGTTCAGCTTGGAGGGTCCCATAGAGAAACAGATTGTTGGCCAGGTCAAACAGGACATCCTTATTTGACTAACTCGGCTCGCTGACGCAAGAGAGCTGCAGCCTCCATGTATAACCTGTGAGTGTTTTATTGTTTCTAGAAGAGGCTTTACCTTCAGGCAATGCTCAGTTCAACAGTTCAATTTTGTTTGCTGTCGGGTGAAAAGCTCCAAAATCTGTTCCTTTTCAGAATTCTAATTAAAGAAAGGAAAAATAGCAGATCTACAAGCTCAAAACGTGTCATTGTGTGACATTGCATATGGCGTAGGACATTAATTTGTGGAGGAAAAAAACTAAAAAAGTTGAAATATGGAGATGGAGAGGTTCCTGGCCGACAGCAGTGATTTGTTCCTGCTATCTGGTACAGTAGGTGTTCCAACAGATAACTAATGATCAGTGGTGGACAGAGTACTCAACTCCAGTAGCCTATACTTGAGTCAAAGTATAGGTACTCCTGGTCAAATATGACTTGTTCTGACAAAGTTGTACTTTAAAAAAAAATACTTTTAAGAATTCAAAAATACATTTTCTTTTTAATATCAATGTAATTTCTGTATTGACATTCTGTATTGACATTTTGACATATTTCGAGAAATTCTCAAAAAAATTACAATAATAGTGACAATAGCATACCTACAACGCGTGGCATCGTGACGTGTTGTGAACTTGTAGATCTGCTATTTTATCCTTAAAACACCCAGAGCCAATTGCCTAAACTGTAATCCTGCATGGGTGCTAATCTCCCTCTGCCAGCCTGGGGAGTGCCCCGAACTGAGCTTATGCATTCAATGCATGAGGAGTGAGCAGGCCGCTTCTTATCACCTGACGGGGGAGTTTCCCCGGTGGCGCCCCAGCTGACCAGGGGGAGGCAGTATAGAGACCAGGATTACTATATGTTTTTTGTGAGGGTACCTATAGAGCACCGAAGTCCTGACGTCACTGCCAGTAGAGGGCGCTTTTCCGCAGGTTCGTGGCTTTACTTTTTGTGTCGATATCCTCATTGGGGAATCTTAGATCGCTTCATATAAGAACTGTGTTCCAAAAATAAACACACCACCCTGGTGATTTTACTCATATGGATATGAAGCATCGACTGAAGGTGTAAATGTACACATTTACCCAAAGAGTAGCACAATATAAACACTAGAAACGAGTCAAACAACCAAAAGACTACATTTCCCATGGCTGCTGTAAGGACAGTGATTTCAGACCCGGAAGTAGTAGTTCTTAAGACTTTTAAGGCAGAATTAATTCCATTTTCGCCAGAAACAGGGTGTATCAAATAAATATGAATATCATAAACGATGCAAAGCCACCCCCCTGACAAAAAAGCCAGGGTGGTGTGTTTATGTTTGGAACACAGTTCTTATATGACGTGATCTAAGATTCACAAATGGGGATTTCAACACAAAAAATAAAGCCACGAACCCGTGAAACAGCGCCCTCTAGTGGCAGTCAGACTTTGGTGCTCTATAGGAGACACGGGGAGAACATGCAAACTCCGCACAGAGTAGGCCCTTTCGCCAACCCCACCTAGGGTATGGGTACTGATGACGCGGAGGAGAGAACACGCCTCCAGCGCCCACGGCGTCCCCGGCGGGAATTGTATCCAGGACCTTTAGCTGTGAGGCGACAGCGCTACCGACTGCGCCACCTTGCCCCCTTAGCTCTGCTATTTTCACTATATTTGAAATAGGGCTAAAATGGTTCATTCATAATTCATAATGAACTGAGTGGAGTCACTGTCATGTCATGTCAAGTATTTCCAAAAATATAAATACTCAAGCACTCAAGTACAGATAGTTAAAAAAATGTAGGCTACTTAAGTAACAGTACTTAAGTACTTTGATACAGCCCACCACACTGCAAATGGTGAGTTGAAGTGAGTGGGGGTGATGCTGTGTTTTCAAACAACCTTGACTCAGCTGCTCAACCCCGGTGGAGGTCACAACCCAACATGGCCGTTAAACTCCACAGCAGCATGCAGTGTTCTTCCAAGGTTAAAGACATAGCCCTCCAAACGGCTCACTGAAGTGTGCTGTCGAGGTGCAAATGAACTTGAGGGCTGTAAGCCAATAATACATGTGTGTGGGGGTGTGCGCGTGCATGTGTGTGTGTGTGTGCATGTGTGTGTGTGTGTGTGTGTGTGTGTGTGTGTGTGTGTGTGTGTGTGTGTGTGTGTGTGTGTGTGTGTGTGTGTGTGTGTGTGTGTGTGTGTGTGTGTGTGTGTGTGTGTGTGCGTGCGTGCGTGTGTGTATGTGTGTGTGCGCACAGAATCCCGAGTTCCCTGGTGTACCACCTCAGCAAGGGCGTGAAAGGATGACAGAAGCGCAGAGGTGGGAGAGAGCGAGAGAGAGAGAGAGAGAGAGAGAGAGAGAGAGAACGAGAGAGAGAGAGAGAGAGAGGGGGGGGGGGGAGAGATCATAACCGACGGTGATGACAACAGAGAACCAGCAGAGAGAGGAAGATATAGATGAAGAGTGAGAAAAGAAAAATGAGGAAGATAAGCAAGGAAGATCTTGCAAAAAGTGAATTATAACGCTTAAAGGACATGTACAGTATCTGTATAGGTACAGAAAGTTTAGACCAAGAAGACAAAGATAAAAGCCCTTAAGGAGACTGTGAGTCAAGTGTTTGTTCATCTTGGAAACCTTTGCATCACAGACCAGGAGATAAAGCCTGAAAACAGTCAACAAACGGCTTGATGTTGTTGCTGTGCAACAGCGGAATACAACGTCAGAAACCTCTTATCTCCATATTCTGACTTTTTGTGGTTTAGTTTTTGTAAATTAACGCCCTACTTAATCACACTACACTATCACACAAAATCATCAAAAGTAGCAGATCTGCAAGCTTGTAGATCTGCTACTTTTGCTATTTTTAAATTTGAATCCTGTAATATATATGAGGTTTCCACCCGACAGAGACGATAAATTAAGCACTTTTTTTTTAGAATCCTCCCCCTATAACAGAAAACAGGGACGCCAAGGTTAATGTAGTTAAGACAGAAGGTGGAGGAGGTTCAGAAGAAAGGAAACCAAATCCCATCCAGAGGATTAGTTCCACACATCTCTCTGTGCACCCCGGACCCAAAGCCCTGCACCCAAAACCCTGCATCCAGCTGGGATGGCATTTGCATTTGAAGAGTTACCGTAGGGTGTGGCCAATTCCTGTCATGTTTCACCAACCTCCTGGGAGCGTTTCCTCTTTATTTTCCCCTCCCCTCCCCTCCCCTCCCCTCCTCTCCTCTCCTCTCCTCTCCTCTCCTCTCCTCTCCTCTCCTCTCCTCTCCTCTCCCCTCCCCTCCCCTCCCCTCCCCTCCCCTCCTCTCCTCTCCTCTCCTCTCCCGCCACGATCAAAGAACTGCGAGCGGCACTACGTCTGACAGAAAGAGTTTGGGAAGTCAAACACTCACCCTGTGCACTGACATTTTTCAGGACCCACAGTATAAACATGCATTTTTATCAAATTATCATCTTGCTTTCTGCATGTTGGGAAATCCGTATATTCAATCTGCAAGCTCACAATGCGTAAGCTTGTAGATCTGCTATTTTCCACATTTTTTTTTAAAGTCTTTGAAAGTTACGCCTATAATAATAACATTCCCAAAATAGAAATGCCCGGTTAAATGTGGTTAAAATCCAAAACATCAATACTTTATCATTATTTATATATGAAGAGAAAAAGAGAAAAAGAGAAAAAAAAGAGAGAAATGACGATTCTAAAAACGTCATTTCTTAAACTCGACCACTTACATAACAATAAAGTTTTTCAGACCAAGGACCCCTTGCAGAGAGAGAGATGAAGCAGGGACCCCCCACTACAATTGTGTTGCAGATTAAACTTTTTAATAGATTTCATAGATAGCTTCCTTGACTATCAGTGTTGTGTGAATTAACGTTTTTTGTTTATTTCACACATTTAACCACTTAAACCCTCAATACAACGTAAACTTGACCGTTAATGGTTCTGTAGTTGGTCTGCTCTTTTTTCCCTCTAAACCGAACCTCTTTGCCGAAAATAGCAGATCTACAAGGTTGTGGATCTGCTATTTTCGACTAATGTTCCTCTCAGAATTGGGATTCTAAGGTTCAAGTGGTTAAAGGTAGGGTAAGTGATTTGCGTTGGTTAAAATAATTGTTAAATAGCTCTATATTCTGATAGTACTCATTGCTATAGAGTGTTTGTTCAGTATTAGGAGTCTCCTTGTCTCTCCAGCTCTTTATAAAACAGAAAATGCATTTTCGTTTCAGTTTCAGTTTCATTTCCAATTTTATCCAACCAGGACAGAGAACTCAATCAGGATACAGATTAAACAAGTGAAATTGGAAGTGATGACACTAAGAAATGAGCAGGCAAAATTGGAACTGGAACACTATACAAATTAAGCTTCAAAATGGGTACTTTCTCCTGATTGGCTGAGATTTTGACACCTACCGAAAAATGTATTTTCTGTTTATTAAAGAGCTGGAGACTCAGGGAGACATCTGTTACTGAAAAAACACTCTATAGCAATGATTACTATCAGAATATAGTATTTTAACCTTTTAACAAAATACTTTTTGTTTTAACCAAAAAATATCACTTAAGGTCCTTGCACACTGGTGCGTCTTTTCGTTGCGTTTTTTTTTTTTTCATTGTTTTTTCAATTTTTTTCATTGTTGTAAAAAAAACGCAACGAAAAGACGCACCAGTGTGCAAGGACCTTTACCCTACCTTTAATGTAAAAAAAGAAAGAAAAAAAGTTCCTATCGCACAAAGATTTGGCGACCCCCCCTGTAGTAACTCTGAGGACGCCCTAGGGGTCCCGGACCCCCTGTTGAAGACACCTGACTTACAGTGTGTAACCTTTTATGTGTCACCAACTCGCTTGGCTGGAGCTCGGAGATAAAATTCCGTAATTTTTCCTGTCTTTTGTTTTTTATGGCGACCTTCTCTGTTCCTGACCTCAATAGCCTGTGATGCAGTCATGCGTTTTTAAATTGTGCTAAATCCATCTTAGACTGAAAGCCTCTGCATAAACATCCATGGATTACACAACACTGTTAATTTGATTTAAATAGGAGAGAGGGTTGTTAAACAGGTACATTTGCACATAAGCCTATAGGCTATAGCAACCTTTTCTGGATCAGGGCCCACTTGAAAATCTTCACATTCACAAGTTCGCAAGTTTTCAAATGTATAACATATGTAAAATTCCTTTGAAAACAGCGTATCTACAAGCTTGTAGATCTGCTATTTTCAAATTGCCAAAGTATGGGTCTGAAGTGGTTTTGTAATAATAATCAAAATCTACAAAGTAACTAAAGTTACAATATACGTACAGTACTTGAGTAAATGTACTTAGTTACTTTCCACCACTGAACATAATATACATTCCTATTTATCGCTATCATAAATAACGGTAAGACTTGGGTTGGGTCTATAATGCGTTATTCCGTACTCACAATAATAATGCACTATTGTATACTAATGTATTATAAATGCGATTATAATGCAATATAGACCCAATCTGTAAGTAAAGTGTTACCATATTTCTTTTTTACATTCTCACAAAATTCTAAGTCTCACTAAGTTTTTTTCCACTTGCAATATCCTCACGGCCCACCAGTAGGGCCCCAGCCCACAGGTTGAGGACCCCTGGCCTATAATAAATCATCAGTGCGTATAGTGTCTGGTAATCTGGTCAGAAAAGCCCTGCCCAGCTTTTGATGTGAAAACATGTCAAACCGCCCTATAAAACCATCAGGTCCAGATGAAATTGTTGTTGTTTTTATCAGCTGTTTCCCTTTATGTTAAAAGTCGAAAGTAAACTTCATTTGTGTTTAATGTTCCTACGCCGAGCTAAACCGTGGTTATACAAACAATTGATACAAACAACACAATGTCGCTTTGCTTTGCCAGCTTTTTAAGCAAGTGGCTGGGGGTTGTATTTAGTCTTTTAGAACAATAGGCCCAAACCCATGCCTGTGCTCTCTATTTATTTCCCAAAGAGACTTCAAGGCAAAGCAGACACAATTGTTAGCTTTGTGGGGAGTCAAAATATGCTCCACTCTCGCTGACGTTTTTTTCTGGGAATCGTTGATGTTCCTGGAATGCCTTGACTGAAAGCACCAAAGGCAGCCAAGGACGCTGAACCAGTGGTGTGTTCTAGGTTCTTTCGGAGGGCATACGATAATCAGTCCCTGCAAAACAAGCCCAAAAGAAGCGACTATAGGCCACATGAGTACTTCAAACCTATATACTGTATACATCGATGCGACGCATTGTAGATCTGCTATTTTCCAAAACAAATCTTGAAATTAAATGTGGAATATTTGGAATATTTTTTAAACATTCTAACAACACAAATCTGGCACCCTGGCACAAAACATTTTCAGATGGGGGTTATAGGGACAAATACTCATTTGAGGGTCCATGGCATGAAAATATTTTAGAACCACGTGGTTTAAATACTAATTTAAAAAAATGGGAAACAAGCCCAAATAAGCAACTACACTTTAGAAACAAGCACAAAAAAAATGCAACGCGCAACTAACAATATTTAAAAGCGACTTTACAGAAAAACAAGCCCAAAGTCGCTTATAAAAAGCAGACAAGGCAACATTGGTCTCGGGGCCGAGCGGAGCTGGGTGGCCCTGAGGGCTAGTAGACAGCTACTAGACAGAGTTTTCAGCTGAAATCGGGTGTCTTGACGCCTCTCAGAAGGTGGCAGGTCTGAAACTTGTTCAAACAAGAATCTTTATGCACATCCTCCAGGTAGTAACCTGTACAGGGCAAAGTGTAAACGTGCAAAAGTAGAGAAGTCCGCACAGACAGCTGTGTGCTCCGAGTAAAGTTTATTCCTTGTGCAAAGCCTTTGCACAAGACTTGACACAGATGTTATACTGTATAAGTCGCTGTTCTGAGGAAGTTGAAACTAAATCACTCTTACTTCAATCAAAAAATAAAATTATATATATATATATATATATATTATATATAGTTTTTTTGGACTAAACACAATATATAATATATATATTTTTTATCATCAATACTTCTTCTGTTGCGTGAATACGTCTCATGCGGAACATAGAACTCTATACGGTCGGATATACGTGTATTTAAAAATCCATGAAGTCGCGTCCCCAGTGATGACAAGAGCTGTGCCCCAGAGTGTCTGCATGTGTGTGTGTGTGTGTGTGTGTGTGTGTGTGTGTCCGCTGCTTTCCATCAAACATTGAACACCACAAACACTTAGTTAACCCATTAAAAAGCTTTAGCATGTATTGAAATGTGCCGCTTGTCGCCGAAGCCGCAGAAATACACATGCATTCTGCATCAATCATTCATGATGAAGCACCCCGAGCTCTGTGTGCGTCTGCACCACAGTCATTTCTATTTAATTCATCTTCACTTCTTTGAAATCAAAGTAAAAAAAACATTTCTGTTTGCCGCTGCCTTTTATTGAGCAATTGTTTTAACCATTCTTCTGCACTGCAATTTACCCTCTTATTTCTTATCTCGTTTTATTTTGACTTCTTTCCTTTTCTACATTTGTATTGTTTTCAAATGTCCTTTAATAATGTGTTTATTGTGCTCTGTGTCTTGATGTCCCTCGTGTTTGTTTGCTTTACAAGTAAACTTGCCGTGGCTTTCCTCTTCTGCCTCTGTTAGAATTATATACATCGTCTCTGTCGGGTGGAAACCTCATGTGTCCAAAACTGTTACTTTTCAGGATTCAAATAAAAAAATAGCAAAAGTAGCTTTCAGCTTGTACTGCATATCCGCTACTTTTGATGCTTTTGTGTGACGCTGTAGTTAGTATGATCAAGTAGGGTGTTCATTTAAGAAAAAACACAAAAAGAGTATGGAGATAAGCGGTTTCTCTCTCTCTCTCTCTCTCTCTCCCTCGCGAGGAGGAGGAGGAGGAGGAGGAGGGGGAGGAGGAGGAGGGGCTTTGATACGAGGCGGCGAGAGGAGGAGGAGGAGGAGGAGAAGGCGCGAGGCGGGGCTTTGATGCGAGTCGGACCTGGCTTTTGTTGTTCCCCCCCACATAGCAACCAGGAAGCTACGCTAGGGGAACGCTGAACACGCGTTCACACGCACACGTGATAATAGTTATTGTCCATGACGGAGGCGCGCCGACTTAGCAGAGCTTGAGGCCGAGGAGGCGCGCCCGAGCGCCTCCAGGCGCGAGTGCCCGCGCCGACCGCCCGATGGTCTGCTAGTCGAATCAGCGCCGTCCGAGTTGTAAACCGATAGGGTGAGAATAGATCTTTTCATGGGTTATTATCCACGTGTGCGTGTGTGTCGTGGATTAACTAAAGCAAATGTTAAAAGCCAGAACACAATACAATTATCTTAACAGTCATGCTTTCAATAAACCAAATTGAAAGCATGAGCGCGCGTGCGTGTGTGCGCTTGTGCATGCGTGCGTGCACACGCATGCACGTTCATGTCTATGCACGTCTATGAACGTAGTGTGGCTTGCATTGCCCTCTAGTGTTGGTTCTACAGAATTGCCTGGGGGGGCGATGAAAACGAGCGCTCCTTTTTCGATTTCCCTGGAAGGCCAATTTCCCTGTAACATATATAATACATTTCAACTACTATGCAACCAGTGGTGTAAAGTAACTAAGTACATTTACTCAAGTACTGTACTTGAGTACAATTTGAGGTACTTTTACTTTACTGGAGTATTTACAATTGTCTTTTTTACTTCTACTCCACTACATCTCAGAGGCAAATATTGTACCTTTACTCCACAAAAAAAAATTGAAAACTTAGTTACTAGTTACTTTTTGGATATAAATTATCGCGACACGTTGTGAGCTTGTAGATCCGCTATTTTCAAACATTTTAGTACTTTTACTTTTGGTACTTACATTTTGATACCAATACTATTGTACTTTTACGCAAGTAAATTTTGAATTCTGGACTTTTACTTGTAACAGAGTACTTCTACATTGCAGTATTGATACTTTTACTTAAGTAAAACATTTGAGTACTTTTTCCACCACTGAATGCAACTTTGCCGAGCTGCATTTCCTGGTTTTACACAGAAAATATGTCAGTGCAGCTCCATGTTTTGTCAGTGCCAGATTGTCTCTCGAGACGCGATGTGCGGTATTTACCCTCTGCAAAGATAACAATCTCACTGCTTGGAAAAAAAGGTCATCGGTAGTACAGCCCAAGATGTGTGTGTATTCAATTGCTCCTCAAGCATTGTAGCCTACTTCAGCCAGTATAGCACTTGCCGTAGCCTTGACGACCATGCAGTCTTATGCAAAGGTTTAAATGTAATTTAGATAACATGTTATGTAGACAGATGCCAGGTCTATTTGTTGACCTGGCATTCTATAGTGTTTATGTGTACATATTATATATATTTTATATTATGATGTTTAGACTGATGATAGGTTCTTGGTTTACCTATGTTCCAAGATGACTATTTCTATTCATTTGATGACGTATTACCTCGTGTTTACCTTGCTTACTGTAAAGCGCTCTGGATGAAGAGTGTCTTCTAAATGCCTCAATAGTAAATTGTACTTTGTTTGGTGTTAGTTGATGACAAGATCCTCCACTTCGGGCTCTGTATTGTGTGTTTTAATGTAATCTGATTCCAGGAAGATGGTTGATGTATGGATATTGTGATATGAGACGAGATATAATCGTCTGGGGGGTTATGGATATCATAATATTATGATATTGTGTTTTTTGTTCGTAAATTAATGCCCTACTTTGTCATGCAAGTGTCTCACACAAAAGTATAGTGAAAATAGCAGATCTACAAGCTCACAACGTGTCGCGATGCGATGCGACACGTTGATGCGACAGCTTGTAGATCGGCTATTTTCACAATTTTAATGATAATTAAAAGAATATGATAATCAAAAAGGAACGGTTTTGAACATACAAGGTTTCCACCCGATACC